>NW_015388900.1:93742-116769 GCF_001527695.2 Protobothrops mucrosquamatus
CGAGCCATCTTTTACAGAAAACCAGCCGATGTAAAGAATTTACGATTTTCTCTTCCTTTTTCTGGGATTTGTCTTGCTAGGGGCTGCCTCGAAGCAGGACTGGAGTCCTTACTCAAAGCTTCCGGGAGTAACCTCTTGATCCTACGGGTTTCCCACTGCCCCAACATTTTGACGGACCGCTCCCTCTGGCTGGCCAGCTGCTACTGCCGAGCTCTCCAAGCCGTCACCTACCGGTAAGCGGGTGCCATTGGGGGCGTCCAACCAAACCAGAGTTTCTCATTCCAAGGACAACGACTGACCACGTTTGGCTGGCCAACCTCAGCTCAAGACTGGCCAAATCGTAGTCAGAAATGTCTTCCTAGCAAAATGGAGATGCCGTAGGAGGAAAGGCAGAACCAGGGGTGGAGTCAAGGGAGGAATAAGCCTAGAATCCTTACGTTTCCCCCAAACTACAAGCAGTCCTCAACGTACAACTATTCGTTTAGTGACCGTTCCAACGGCGCCGGAAAAAGGGATTTATGACCGTTGTCCGTGCTTACAACCGTTGCAGCATCCCCCTGGTCAATCAAAATTCGGACGCCTGGCAACTGGCCTGCATTTATGACGGTTGCCGTGTCCTACGGTCATATGATCATGACAAGCAAAGACAACGGGAAAGGCAGATTCACTTAACAACCGTGTTACTAACTAAACAACCACAGAGGTTCGGTTACCGAGTAAACCATCCGTTCGGTGACCCTTCGCAGTTACAACAGCCCTGGGAAAAAAAGACGTGACTTATGACCCTTTTTCACACTTACGACCATTAGAGCATCCAAATTCGGACGCTCGGCAACCGACTCATACTTATGACGGTTGCCGTGTCCCGGGGTCAGGTGATCCCCTTTTGACGAGCAAAGTCGAGGGGGAAAGCCAGATTCGCTTAACGACCGTGTTCATAACTTAACACTGCAGTGATTCGCTTAACGAACGGCGCAAGGGAGATCGTAAAACGGGGGCAAAGCTCCCTTAATTGCTGTCGGGCTTAGCAACAGAAAGGTTGGGCTCCACGGCGGTCGTAAGGCGAGGACTACCTGTATTACATCCCCTTCTTTGGGGGCAGCACCCACCCCGCCAGTTCTGTTTCCAGTGCCGCAGATTTGAAGCAATACTCCCAGGAGATGGATCTGAATCCCTGGGAGAACAAGGGCGGAGTTGGCAGCCATGCCACCCAGACAGTCCTTGGCACCGTGCGGAGAAGAGCGAGGTTGTGTGAAATAATCACAGCCTTTCCTCTCTCCGTCGGGGCTGGAGAAGCAGCAAGAGAACAAAAGATTGGGGTGGCGGCACCCCCAGGCTCCCTCGGCACGGTTGGCATTGCCAAGGAGCCGAGCGCTCCCGTGGGTTGCGACGGGCTGTTGTGCTGTCAGCTTTGGAGGGAGACATCTTGTAATTAGCCCAGCTGGATTCAATCCCTCAGACGGTTTAGGAAAGGGGGGGAAAAGGGAGGGGGAGCAGCTCTCAAAAGATAGAATCAAAGGATAACAGAATGGGAAGGGGGCGTGGAGGTCATCTAGTCCAACCCCCTACTCAGGCAGGAAAGCCTATGCCGTTTCAGACAAATGGCTGTCCGGTCTCTTCTTAAACACTTCCAGTGTTGGAGAAGCGAGGGAGGAAGGGAGGAAGGAAGGAAGGAAGGAAGGAAGGATAGAATAACAGAGTGGGAAGGGAGTGTGGAGGTCATCTAGTCCAACCCCCTACTCAGGCAGGAAACCCTATGCCGTTTCAGACTAATGGCTGTCCGATCTCTTCTTAAAAACTTCCAGTGTTGGAGAAGGGAGGGAGGGAGGGAGGGAGGGAGGGAGGAAGGAAGGAAGGAAGGAAGGAAGGAAGGAAGGAAGGAAGGAAGGAAGGAAGGAAGGAAGGAAGGAAGGAAGGAAAGAAGGAAGGAAGGAAGGATAGAATAACAGAGTGGGAAGGGAGCGTGGAGGTCATCTAGTCCAACCCCCTACTCAGGCAGGAAACCCTATGCCATTTCATGGCATTTATCCAATCTCTCCTTGAAAACGTTGCCCTCCAGCGTGATGTCTGCAGGTAAAGTCCTCGGCTTACGACCCCATAGAGACCAACATTTCTGCTGCTAAGCAAGACATTTGTGAAGGGACTTTTGCCCCCATTTTACAGCCTTTATTGCCGCGGAGGTTAAATGAGTAACACGGGGGTTGAATGAGTCTGGCTTCCCCACCGCGGCTGTTCAGAAGGTCGCAAAAAGGGATCACATGACCAATATGAATCAGTTGTCAAACATCTGGATTTGGATCACGTGACCATGGGGATGCTGCGACGGTCGTAAGCGTTAAAAATGGTCCTAAGTCTTTTTTATTATTATTATTCATTGCTGTTTTAACGGCACTAAAGGAACTGTTATAAGTCAAGGACCGGCCTGTATTTTTTTCATATTTTTGAGATTTGTCTATTTTGGGTGTCTGGAGGCTGAACTTTGCAAAAAATAAATCAATCAATCACATCAACGTTTTGGAGTCTGCTCTGGACCATTACCACCCCATCCTGGACAGTTTTGCATTTTTGGAAAAAGAAAAGGGCTCAGCCATTGCCAGGTCTTGTTATTATCTGCTTTTCCAGCTATTTTGTTTTTAAATGTACTGGCCCTGTAGTGCTTTGCCTTCCCATGCCTCTATTCTGTTCTTCATTTGGTCTTTCTTGTAGGCCAGTTTGGTCTCTCCAGTAGTCAGTAAGCCTTCCTGATATACTAATTTCAGTGCATCTTCATCACTGCCCTTCAGATATTCTTCCAAAACCATTTTTTTTCCTTCTTCTTCAACTATCTGATGTACTTGCAGCATTCCACGCCCACCTATTTGCCTTGGTAGGTAGAGTCTGTCAATGTCGCTGCGTGGATGAAAGGCGGGATTCATTGTCGTTATTTTTCTGCTCTTCCTATCCATTGCTTTTAGTTCTGCTTGAGTCCACTATTCCAGCTGTGTATCTAATGACTGGAATTGCCTAGGTGTTGATTGCTTTCATGGTATTTCCTCCATTGAGTTTAGACTTTAAGATCTTCTTCACTCTCTTGATGTATTCACCTCTAATCTTTTTCTTGACTTCAGTGTGCTTGATGTTGTCAGCTTGAAGGATACCCAAGTATTTGTAGTAATCTTCCTCATCCAGACTCTTAATCTTATTTTCGTGGGGCATCTTGATTCCTTCAGTTTTCACTATTTTTTTCCTTGTTTGATAGTAAGTGTGGCATATTTGTCCAAGCCAAACTCCATTGCAATATCTTGGCTATATATACGGACAGTGTTGAGCAGCGATTCTATTTCAGATGATGTTTTTCCATACAGCTTCAGATCATCCATGTAAAGGAGGTGGGATAGTCTGGCAGATGTTTTTGATGTTTGATAGCCATGTCCTGAGTTATTCAGTGTTGTTGACAGAGGAAACAGTGCAATAACATCATCATCATTATTATTATTATTATTATGGATCATCGCACAGTCAGCCAGATGTTCAGACTGGATTTGGCATTTTGCCTACCTATCGAGTCCTTCCCAAGGACCTGGGATAGGCAGATGTGGATGTTTGATGTTATTACAGATATCATCGCAGGATGGAAGCAGTTCCTAGTAAGGCCGCCTTTTGCAATTGACTAATGACAAATTTGTCAATGCCAATGGTGTTCCAGTGGTGCTCCAGTTGTTTTGGGATTGCACCCAAGGCGCCTATGACTATTGGTACTACCCTTGCTTGCCTTTGCCACAGTCTTTCTATTTCTATTTGTAGGTCTTTGTATTGTGTTATCTTCTCCAGTTCTTTCTCATCTATTCTGCTGTCTCCAGGCACTGCCACGTCCACTATCCAGACTTTTTTTGTCTTTCTTATCGACAATTGTTAAGTCTGGGGTGTTATGTTGCAGGTGCTTGTTGTTGTTGTTGTTGTTGTTGTTGTTGTTGTTGTTGTTGTTATTATTATTATTATTATTATTATTATTATTATTATTATTATTATTTGACAGGAACATCTATAGGGCACAGTGAAAAAAAAATTAAGATGGCAGCCATAACAGTGTTGCCGAAGTTTCTGCCTGCTTTTATGAGCGGTCCTCACACTTATGGCTATCTCCACAATCACGCCGTCAACATTCAGACACTTGGCACGGGACTCATATTTGTGCCAGTCACAGTGTCCCGGGGTCACACGATCCCCTTCTGAGACCTTCTGACAAGCAAAGTCAAGGGAGAATCCAGATTCTCTTAATGACCGTGTTACTAATTTAACAACAGTGCAGTGCTTCACATAACGACCGATTGTAAAATGGGCCAAAAATCACTTCACTGCCTCTCTTAGCAACAGAAACTTTGGGCTGAATTACGGTCGTAAATCGAGGACTACCTGTACTGCAGTCGCTCTCAATATTGAGGTTCGATCCGATTCAGGACATCCTTTTCCCTCCGTGATGCAGGCGTGGGAGATTATTTTAATTGCCTCCCTGCCTGCTTGCAAAGCCTCTGAGTCATTTGCTGTGTCGCGTTGTGTTTCTGCCGAAGGAAATTCGCAGCAGAGACAACAAGGCCGCTTGTCAAGGACTCGAGGTGGCATTCAGACATGACACTGCTTCTAAGAATAGAGGGTGCCGAGGACACAGGGCTGGCAGCGGGGAGGAGAGGCTGGAACAATTTCTCCACTGCAGAATTTTCCAGAGCAGATTGTGCAAAAGCAAACAGACAACAGTGTGTGTGTATGTGTGTGTGTGTGTGCTCTGTAGACGACCCAACCGTAGAGCCAAGGACGGTAAGAATGAGTCGGTCGGACCTCTAATTAAGTACCAACCATAGATTCTCCCGTAGTGCACCCGTTGGACGAGATCTCTGTGAGATCGGGAGAGGACCAGCGCACGGACCGACTCCTTAAGACCCTCAACTTCAGGTGAAGTCATAAAAGGGCCAAGTTTGAAGACCCCTGGTATAGACTTTAAGAGGAGTGGACTTCAACTCCCAGAATTCCTCAGCCAGCATGCCTGGCTGAGGAATTCTGGGAGTTGAAGTCCACGAGTCATAAAAGGGCCAAGTTTGAAGACCCCTGATATAGACTTTAAGAGGAGTAGACTTCAACTCCCAGAATTCCTCAGCTAGCATGCCTGGCTGAGGAATTCTGGGAGTTGAAGTCCACGAGTCATAAAAGGGCCAAGTTTGAAGACCCTTGATGTAGACTTTAAGAGGAATGGACTTCAACTCCCAGAATTCCTCAGCCAGCATGCCTGGCTGAGGAATTCTGGGAGTTGAAGTCCACAAGTCATAAAAGGGCCAAGTTTGAAGACCCCTGCTATAGACTTTGAGTGGACTTCAACTCCCAGAATTCCTCAGCCAGCATGCCTGGCTGAGGAATTCTGGGAGTTGAAGTCCACAAGTCATAAAAGGGCCAAGTTTGAAGACCCCTGATGTAGACTTTAAGAGGAGTGGACTTCAACTCCCAGAATTCCTCAGCTAGCATGCCTGGCTGAGGAATTCTGGGAGTTGAAGTCCACAAGTCATCAAAGGGCCAAGTTTGAAGACCCCCGATATAGACTTTAAGAGGAGTGGACTTCAACTCCCAGAATTCCTCAGCCAACAGTTTGGCTTGGAGCAGGGCCTTGCATTAGATCAGTTGGTCCTTCCGGGTGCAAATATCCCATCCTCCTTCCCTTTCCTTCCTCTTTTTTCACTCTGGACAGACAAGTCTACCTGCACAGTTTTCCAGCCTTCTAATCTGCCAGGATGACTCATCCCTTCAATTAAGGCCACACCAAACAATTCGGGAGCCTTGGCAGGCAGCTCCGGGAGAGGCAGAGGAATTTTTCCAGATAATTCATGCTTGTATTTATTTTTAGGCTCTTCTCTAGCGTGGAACTGGGCCATGCAAAAAGCCACGCTAGTTTTATAAAGGTTATTTTTATTAATTGATTGATTTGCCACCTCTAAGGCTCACGGGGACGTGTGGGGATTTATAATGCTTACCGTTTTGGGGAGGGAAAGGGACCGAAGATGCACGAGGCGTCCCAATCTCCTAACGGGAGCCGGCATCTTCCCGCTAAAATCCCCCCCCCCTTTGAGAAAGTTTTAATTCAGTTTTCATTTCGGCTTGTTGTCATCTACGTGGCCTCTTTCATCATGCAGGAATATGCAAGGCACTTCCTATTGGATGGGGGGGGGGAGATACTGATTTGGGTACCCCCAAATCTATGATGGAGAGCAATCCTTTGTTTTGCCCTAAAATGGGATGGTGGTCAAGTGGAAATGGGGTCCTGGGTGCTCTCTGAGCTTGATTATTTTCTTGCAGACGTTGCATTACCCAGCTAGGTAACATCATCAGTGCTAGAAGGGAGGGGAGGGGGGAGGAGGAGGAGGAAGAGGAGGAGGAGGAGGACTGTGGGGTCCTTGGTGCTCTCTGAGCTGGGTGGTTTTGTTGCAGATGTTTCATTACCCTACTTACTAAGTAACATTATCACTGCTAGAAAGGAGTGGGGTTTGCAAAGAGGAGGAGGAGGAGGAGGAGGAGGAGGAGGAGGAGGAGGAGGAGGACTGTGAGGTTCATGATACTTTCTAAGTTTGGTTGTTTCCTTGCAGACGTCTCATTACCCAACTAGGTAACATCATCAGTGCTAGAAAGGCTGGGGTGTGCTCTCTGTTTATAATCCAGTGGCTTGCCTTGTCAATATTGGCGGGAGAATTCTTGGTGATACTTCAATTAGGCTGTTGTTTACTGCTGGATTGTTGGTCTGGCTTGGAAGTTCCTTGATTGGGGGGGTTGTTAATGGCTAGGTTGTTGATCTAGTCTGGGTGTTGATTGCTGTCAAGAAAGTGGTGTCATCTTTTCGTTTCCCTTTTAGCTTTTTCCGGTTCTCTTTTGAACGGTGTGCAAACGTTGTTTATCTCTACATGCCCATCGATGGCTGAGTCGCCTGAGTGTCAGGCATCCAGGAATTCTCTAGCGTTTTGGGGGATTTAGCTTGGTCCAGGACGCTCATCGTTTCTCGGTTGAAACTGTGGTGAAGTCTGTCCATATTTTGTGCAATGAAGGCGTTTCCATTCTGTCTCCCAACCTCTAGTAAGTCCGGCTTACTGAGAAACAAGCGTGGCCTACCTCTGAGAACACACAGATCCGACAACTGCTGACCCACCAAATAAAGTTGCAGATCAATTCTCTCCAGCTCTGCTCTCGTTTTGTGATATATATATTTTTTAAGAAAAAAAAATAGACAAATAGGAGCACTTGTTCCCACACGCAGCTCCTCTACCAGGCCCATCTGTGGGTCTCTTTCCCTAATCCGTGCCAGTTTTCCAGAAGAACTGATCTTTTGCTTTCTTCTATTTTCCCGGTCCAGGAGCTCCACCGATCCTGTGGGCCACGAAGTCATCTGGGCCTTGGGAGCAGGTTGCCGAGATATCATCTCTCTTCAGGTGGCACCCCTTCATCCGTGGTAAGGGGCACCCCTGGACATTCCCATGTCTGCTTTCTCTTTTTTGACACCCCCTCCCACACCACTCCCTGCTCTCTGGAGCTCAAGCTATGAAGATGCTCCAACCAGCTCTGTTGACCAGGTTCTCTTCCTAATGCAGGGGTAGGCCACCTTGGCTCTTTTATGACTGGTGGACTTCAACTCCCAGAATTCCTGAGCCACCCACGCTGAGGGGAAAGGGAGATGTTTACAAGCTGAGCCATGCTGGCTCAGGAATTCTGGGAGTTGAAGTCCAGAGGTCATAAAGGGATCATAGTTCCCTATACTGGATCAGGAATTCTGGGAGTTGAAGTCCACAAGTCATAAAAGGGCCCAAGTTGCCTACCCCTGGCCTAGGCCTAGGCCACTTTATGACTGGTGGACTTCAACTCCCAGAATTCCTGAGCCAGCATGACTCATCTTGGAAACCTCTCCCTTTCCCCTCAGCATGGCTGGCTCAGGAATTCTGGGAGTTGAAGTCCACCAGTCATAAAAGAGCCAAAGTTGCCTACCTCTGGCCTAGGCCTAGGCCGCTTTATGACTCGTGGACTTCAACTCCCAGAATTCCTCAGCCAGCATGGGGGAACTATGGCCCCTTCATGACTTGCGGACTTCAACTCCCAGAATTCCTCAGCCAGCCTGGCTCAGCTTGGAAACCTCTTCCTTTCCCCTCAGCGTGGCTGGCTCAGGAATTCTGGGAGTTGAAGTCCACCAGTCATAAAAGAGCCAGGTTGCCTACCTCTGGCCTAGGCCTAGGCCGCTTTATGACTGGTGGACTTCAACTCCCAGAATTCCTGAGGCAGCATGGCTCCGCTTGGAAACCTCTCTCTTTCCCCTCAGCACTGCTGGCTCAGGAATTCTGGGAGTTGAAGTCCACCAGTCATAAAAGAGCCGAGGTTGCCTACCCCTGTCCTAATGTGTACCTCCATGACGTGATATTCACGATTAGCTTCTTGTCTCTCTCCTTTCAAACATGTTTTCCAGCCAGCAACCCACCAGGTTTAGCAACCGCTGTCTGCAGATGATTGGGCGTTGCTGGCCACACTTGAGAGCGCTGGGTGTCGGAGGAGCCGGCTGCGGCCTGCAGGGACTGGCTTCCTTAGGTGAGTCCAGGGTTTGGGACCTTTTGTGGCCCAGGAAGAAGGAAGGAAAAGAGACACGGAAGGTGCTTTTCTCACGTCTTCAGACTGAACGTGGTTTAAGGCAGGGATGTCCAAACTCGGCCATTTTAAGACTTGTGGACTTCAACTCCCAGAATTCCCCAGCCAGCAATGCTGGCTGGGGAATTCTGGGAGTCGAAGTCCACCCATCTTAAACATAGCATCGTGACTACCCTGGTTTGCAAGGAGCGTGGCCTCTTGACCGCCCTGCTGTGCAAGGACAGTGGCCTCTTGACCATCATGATGTACAAAGACTGTGGCCTCTTGACCACCCTGGCGTGCAAGAACCATGGACTCTTGACCCCCCCTGATGTGCAAGGACAGTGGCCTCTTGACCATCGTGGTGTGCAAGGACCGTGGCCTCTTGACCGCCTTGGTGTGCAAGGACCGTGGCCTCTGGACCCCCCTGTTGTGCAAGGACCGTGGCCTCTTAACCCCACTGGTGTGCAACGACCGTGGTCTCTTGACCGCCCTGGTGTGCAAGGACAGTGGCCTCTTGTCCGCCCTGGTGTGCAAGGACAGTGACCTCTTGACCCCCCTGGTGTGCAAGGACCGTGGCCTCTTGACTATCATGGTGTGCAAGGACTGTGGCCTGTAGACCCCCCTGGTGTGCAAGTACGGTGTCCTGTTGACCCCACTGGTGTGCAAGGACCGTGGCCTCTTGACACCCCCCCCCCGGTGTGCAAGGACCGTGGCCGGCCTGACTCTCTGATGGTTTTTCTCTCCTATCAGCCCGGAACTGCATGCGTCTTCAGGTGCTGGAGCTGGACCACGTGACGGAGGTCAACCAAGAGGTGGCGGCCGAGGTGTGTCGGGAAGGCTTGAAAGGTCTGGAGATGCTGGTCCTCACGTCCACCCCGGTGACCCCCAAAGCCTTACTGCACTTCAACAGTGAGTGGACGCTCAGGAAGGGGGGGGGGCTGGAAGGAGGGGGACCCCTTTCATTTCTGCCTGATGGCTGCGAAAAGCAGAGTACGTAAATCTGGGCCAGGCCACTAGGTGGCGGCAAACCGCCAGCCCAGGAAGGTCCAACGTGCGCCATTTTGAGACCTGCGGACTTCAACTCCCAGAATTCCCCAGCCAGCCACGCCGTTGAACTCCGCAGGTCTTCAAGCGGTCAAGGTTGGACTCCCGGGTTAGAGTTGTGTGTGTCCTTTCACTGACCTCTAGAGGTCACCTGGATAGGGAAGGCCAGATACAGGCAGTCCTTGATTTACGACCGGCCGTTTAGTGACCCTTCACAATTACAACCTATCTGAAAAACCGGATTTACCAGCCAGATCCAAAATGAGGATGGTCAGCCCTCCATTACACACACACACACACACACACACACACACACACACACACACACACACACACACCATGTTCATGTGAGGCTTCGCAACATGGGCACATTAACAGTTGTTTGCAGCAGCCCATGGGACTGTGTTTTTGCCGAAAAGCAGTACTTATTTCCATTTTGGGGCAAAAATGACATCTATAGCAAGGGACCAGTTCCCATTTATGACCGCTGCATTTGCTTAATGACTGGTGCAAAAAACCCCAATAAGGTTGGTCATGTGGCTGACTCATTTTATGACCGTCACGACATACGTCACGACATACGTTACAGTCATATGACAAGGATTAGAGGTAATTCTCAACTCACACCCGCAGCTGAGTCCCAAATTTCTCTTGCTCAGCAAGAGGTTACTAAGTGAGGCTTTTTTTCCCCGTTTTACGACCTTTCTTGCCACAGTTGTTAAGTGGCTGTTAAGTGAATCTGGCTTCCCCCCATTGACTACGCTTGTCAGGAGGTCACAAAAGGGGATTACGTGACCCCGGGACGCTGCGACCGTCGTAAATAGGAGCCAGTTGCCAAGCGTCTGGATTTTGATCCTGGGGATGCTGCAACAGCTGTAAGTGTGAAAAACAGTTGTAAGTCCCTTTTTTCACTGCCCTTGCAACTTTGAACGGTCACTAAATGAACTGTTGTAAGTCAAGAAATATTTACACAAGGAGTTGGTGCTTTTAGCATTTTATTTTATGTTCTGCTGTGTTGCCTTTTATTGTTCTTGGCGTTTTTATCTGGGCTGGCGGTTTGTGTGGGTTTTTTTTTTTTTAATTGTTTCATTGTTCGGGGGATTTTTGTAAGGCGGCTAAAGTCCTGTTGAAGGGCTAGCCATAACAAAGCTAATTAAATTAAATTACTCGTGTAAAAGTGCCCAGCAGCCCATCTTCCTTAAAACCGAAGGAATCTGCCCTTCAGTCCAAAGATGCTGATAAAATCTGCTATGAAATCTTCTGTCTATGGATTGATACACACTGTTGATTAATGTAGTAATTAAAAAACGGCAGCCCCATTAATTAAGTAAAAGAACATCCTTTATTTTCCATTCCGAGAGACCTCGGAGAAACGGACCTGCTGGGAATGAAGCAGCCAGAACCAGAAATAGCAGCTCTTGTCAGCACAAAGAATGAATGGTTGTCCTCAGTTTACATCCATAATTGGCACTGAAAGTTCTCTCCTTAAGCAATGCAGTCATTAAGTGAGTCGTGCCCAATTTTACTACCTTTTGCCTGTGGTCCTTAAGCGGCTCACTGTGAGATAGATAGATGGATGGATGGATGGATGGATGGATGGATGGATGGATGGATGGATGGATGGATGGATGGATAGATAGATAGATAGATAGATAGATAGATAGATAGATAGATAGATAGATAGATAGATAGATAGATAGATAGATAGATAGATGAGAGAGAAGAGATAGATAGATAGATAGATAGATAGATAGATAGAGAGAGAAGAGAGAGAGAGAGAGAGAAGAGAGAGAAAAAACAAGAGAGAGATGATTGATAGATAGATAGATAGATAGATAGATAGATAGATAGATGAGAGAGAAGAGATAGATAGATAGATAGATAGATAGATAGATAGATAGATAGATAGATAGATAGATAGATACATAGATACATAGATACATAGATGATAGAAGAGAGATAGAAGAAGAGATAGAGATGATAGACAGACAGACAGACAGATAGATAGATAGATAGATAGATAGATAGATAGATAGATAGATAGATAGATAGATAGATAGATAGATAGATAGGAGAGAAGATAGAAGAAACAAGAGATAGAGATAGATAGATAGATAGATAGATAGATAGATAGATAGATAGATAGATAGATAGATAGATAGAAGAAAAAAGAGATAGAGATAGATAGATAGATAGATAGATAGATATATAGATAGATAGATAGATAGATAGATAGATAGATAGATAGATAGATAGATAGATAGATAGACAGACAGACAGACATAGACAGATGAGAGAGAAGAGACATATAGACAGATGAGAGAGAAGAGATAGACAGAGAGAGAGAAAGAGAGAAAGACAGATAGGCAGATGAGAGAATAGATAGATAGATAGATAGATAGATAGATAGATAGATAGATAGACATAGATACATAGATACATAGATGAGAGATAGAAGAGAGATAGAAGAGAGATAGAAGAAGAGAGAGTAGATAGATAGATAGATAGATAGATAGATAGATAGATAGACAGACAGATACAGATGAGAGAGAAGAGAGAGAGAGAGAGAGATGAGAGATAGGATAGATAATAGAGATAGATAAATAGACATAGACATATAATCCTCGACTTATAATCATTCGTTTAGTGGCCATTCGAAGTTACAACAGCGCTGAAAAAAAGATTTATGACCAGTTTTCAGACTTACGACCGTTGCAGCATCCCCATGGTCTCATAACCAAAATCTGTGTGCTTGACAGCTGGCCCATGTTTATGACAGTTTCGCTGTCCTGGGATCACATGATCATCATCTGTAACCTTCCCAGCCAGCTTCCGACAAGCAAAGGCAATAGGGGAAGCCAGATTCACCGAACAACCACACGATTCATTTAACAACATTTAAGCGCCTTTAACAATGGTGGCAAAAAGGTCGTACAATGGGGCACAACTATGCCATCTTGACTTTTTTTGCCCTTGGTGTCCCCAATATCAAACCAAGTTCTCTCTCCTTCCAGGTGTTTGCCGGAACCTGAAATCCATTGTGGTCCAAGTTGGGATTGCCGATTACTTTAAGGAACCAAATAGTTCGGAGGCCAAGAAAATGTTTGATGAAATGATCAACAAACTCCAGGTAAACGGATTCCTCCCTCTGTGGATTATCGATGGGAATGGCGGGTGCATTCTTAACAGGCCTGCAGCCCTTGGGTGGCAGGGACTAGAAACTTGAGTAGCGCGATGGATGGGGCTGTGTGGAAAAGAGGCCAGAAGAGGCTGAGAAGAGAAACACTCGAGTGCAGAGACTGAAGACAGATGTTGTATTTCCAGCTGCTGCTGCATCCCAAAGGAGGCTTCACCAGATCACTGAGCTCGGTAGTTTTCTTGCAAACGTTTCATCACCCAACTAGGTAATAGCATCAGTGCTCTGTGCATTGGTGAGGTTACCTAGTTTAGTAATGAAACAGCTGCAATATAAAACTACCAAGCTCACAGAGCATCAAGGACCCCACGGTCCTCCTCCTCCTCCTCCTCCTCCTCCTCCTTCTCCTCCTCCTTCTCCTCCACTCCGCAAACCCCAACCCTTTCCAGCACTGATAATGTTACCTAGTTGGGTGATGAAACGTCTGCAAGAAAACTACCAGGCTCAGTGATCTGGTGAAGCCTCCTTTGGAATGCTGAGAGAGCATCAAGGACCCCATAGTTCACACCCCAGATTTCCACTCATCCTACACAAGTGTCTCTCTGGGGCATGGAGACCATCTTCACCTCCTTGACCTCACCATGGATGCCCCCAACTACTCAAGTCAGCTTAGAGGTGAGATGGTTTTGGTCCAGATAATGGAATGGAATGATAGAACAGAACAGAACAGAACAGAATAGAATAATGATAATAGAATAGAATAGAATAGAATAGAATAGAATAGAATAGAATAGAATAGAATAGAATAGAATGGAATGGAATGGAATGGAATGGAATGGAATGGAATGGAATGGAATGGAATAGAATAGAATATAGAATAGAATAGAATAGAAAATAGAATAGAAAATAGAATGGAATAGAATAGAATTATGGAATAGAATAGAATAGAATAGAATAGAATAGAATAGAATAGAATTATGGGATAGAATAGAATAGAATAGAATAGAATAGAATAGAATAGAATAGAATAGAATAGAATAGAATAGAATAGAATAGAATAGAATAGAATAGAATAGAATTATGGGATAGAATAGAATAGAATAGAATTGTGGGATAGAATAGAATAGAATTATGGGATAGAATAGAATAGAATAGAATAGAATAGAATCTGGAAGAGACCTTGGAGGTCTTTTAGTCCAGCCCCCCACTCAAGCAGGAGAACCTACACCATCTCAGACAAGTGCCTGTCCAGTCTCTTCTTAAAAACCTCCAGTGATGGAGCACCCACAATTTCTGGTGGCCAGCCGTTCCACTGGTTAATCGTCCTCACTGTCAGGAAGTTCCTCCTTAATTCCAGGTTGCTTCTCTCCTTGGTCAGTTTCCATCCATTGTTTCTTGTCCTTCCCTCTGGTGCTTTGGAGAACAATTTGAAGGTCGAAGATGTCTTGGTCTTGAGGTCCTCCTAAAGTCCTCCTTGACTGTGGATGGACAGTTCTTTACCTTAACCCAAAAGTGCTTTTTCAAGGGTTCAACTGGGCTTTCTTCGTTTTTTCCTTGAAGACGTTTCGCTTCTCCTCCGAGAAGCTTCTTCCGTTCTGACCGAAGGGTGGGGAATGGAAGGATTTATATTCCTTGCAGTCATCTGGTCGTTGACTCTCTGAAGGTAGGTTGGGGAACCCTTCAGCCAGAACGGAAGAAGCTTCTTGGATGAGAAGCGAATCGTCTTCCAAGGAAAAACCAAGGAAGATTTGAAAAAAACACCTGGATTGACTGAGAGGCTCCATAGACAATTTCCTGACTCCCTCTTCCTCTTCCTCCTCCTCCTCCTCCCCCCCCTCCAGGCGTTGAAGAAAAGGCCAGGCTTCTCAAAGATTTTACACATTAAGGTGGAATCCGGTTGCTAACCTTGGCGAGGGACAGCCCGACCGACCGACCGACCGTCGCGTACCTCTTCCGTACACCTCCCGTTTTGAAAGACTGTCCGGGATTCCCAACCGACAGCCTCGCCCTCTTCAGTTGTTTCTGAACCGGCAACCTTGGGAGGCCAGCCAAGCCCGGCTCATTTTGGAGCAGGTCTTGAGTTCTGGAAGAGACGTGCAGAGGACCCGAGGAACATCAGAGACGTTGGTGCTACCCAGACTGTGCAGGAGAAGCATCCTCTCCCGTCTCCCCTTCATTTTGCTCGCTCGCTTTTTCTCGCCGAGGCCGCTGGGCCCACCATCTGCTTTCAACGGCTGCGTCGTTTTCGTTGTCCTCTCTCTCTCGCGCCTAAATCTAGGGTGATTTTGTGCAGGAAGGCCAAGGAGCGTGCCGAAAAAAGAGGTTTCGTAGTCCCTCGCTGGGCTCTCTGGCCTTGGATGGAGCCGTGCTTTCCTGCCGCCCGGGAACGCAAAACTCAACCGCTGCGGGCCTCTGTCTCCTCTTGCTTGCTTTTTTTTTTTTTTTCCAACCGGCGTTTATTTTGGATTATTATTTTTTTTTAAAAAAAGATTTAAGGATGGGTGAGTTTCTTCTATGATGTAAAGGAACCCAGATCTAACACGGTCGTGCTTTTTTTGGGGTTTTGTGGAAAGGCTAAAGCAGCATGAAGCAGATATTTCTCCACTCAAACATCTGGGCAGGTAGAATATCGTTCTCCGCAGCCTGGGAATGTTACAAACTATGGCTTAACGGAATCCATATTTTTCCATCTCCGAAGTGAACGTTCACACACACACACGCTCTTCTCCTCTTTCCAGCCAGGATGCTTAACCCTCATCCTGTCCAGGGGGTTTAAAAAAAAAAAAAAAGAGCTTTTTGTCAGCGTTCTTCGGGTGGCCTTGTCTTTGCTATCAGTCTCTCATCTTTTCTGATAGACTGGAATAAATCGGGTCCTCTCCTGGATGGCAGCTCCAGCATGGAACCCCTGAAATTTGAGACGAGAACTGGGGGGGGGGGGGGGGCGTTTAGAAAAATGGTCTACTTGGATGTACACATCTCTCTTGAGTAAGGCTGGCTTTGTAAAGAGACACAAGATCCACCAACTTTCTTTCCTTTCTTTCTTTCTTTCTTTCTTTCTTTTTCTTTGTTCCTTCCTTCTTCCCTCCCTCCCTCTTTCTTTCTTTCTTTCTTTTTCCTTTCTTCCTTCCTTTTTTCTTTCCTTTCTTTCCTTTCTTTCTTTTCTTTGTTTCTTTTTTCTTTCCTGCCTTCCTCCCTCTTTCTTTCTTTCTTCCTT
The DNA here is from genome assembly GCF_001527695.2 of Protobothrops mucrosquamatus. NCBI lineage: Eukaryota > Metazoa > Chordata > Lepidosauria > Squamata > Viperidae > Protobothrops > Protobothrops mucrosquamatus. Next base: position 109,753 of record NW_015388900.1, read on the forward strand.
CCTTCCTTCCTTCCTTCCTTCCTTCCTTCCTTCCTTCCTTCCTTCTTTCCTCCCTCTTTCTTTCTTTCTTTTTCTTTCTTTTTCTTTCCTTTCTTCCTTTTTTCTTTCCTTTCTTTTCTTTCTTTCTTTTTTCTTTCCTGCCTTCCTCCCTCTTTCTTTCTTTCTTTCTTTCTTTCTTCCTCTCCCTCCCTCCCTCCCTCCCTCCCTCTTTCTTTCTTTCTTTTTTCTTTCCTTTCCTTTCCTTCCTTCCTTCCTTCCTTCCTTTCCTTTCTTTCTCTCTCTCTCCCTCCCTCCCTCCCTCCCTCCCTCCCTCTTTCTTTCTTTCTTTCTTTCTTTCTTTTTTCCTTTCCTTTCCTTTCCTTTCCTTTCCTTCCTTCCTTCCTTCCTTTCTTTCCTTTCTTTCTTTCTTTCTCTTTCCCTCCCTCCCTCCCTCCCTCTTTCTTTCTTTCTTTCTTTCTTTCCTCTGTAAATGTCCTCTGGACAAAGCTTAGCAGGTTGCTGGTTTCTGCCGACAGAATAACGGAGTTGGAAGGGGCCTTGGAGGTCTTCTAGTCCAACCTTTTGGAGATATCAGCGATCAGCATGGGTAGAACAGCTCCTTTCCTGTTTATTTTTACAGCTTTGTTGTGATTTCTTGAAGAACGTGAGCTTGAAACTCAGATGCTGGTTCGGTCTCACCAGGAGAAGCTTGCAAAAAAAAAAAACCCCAGCTGGCTATCAGGGGTGGTGAAGCTGACTTCTGGAAGGTGGTAGCTACTACTCGGGAGTAGCAGATCTTGCCCGGTGGAGCTGGTTTAGAAGTTTCAAACGGAAGCTTTCCCTCTAAATTCATCCTTTCATGAAGAGCCATTTTCTCTTGGAAAGACTTGAGGGCATCCAATCTGCCCTTCGAAGAACCTAGAGGAATTCTTTCCCAGCTAAACTCCGAAAGACAAGCTCTGCCCAGATGCTTCAGGATCTGGACACAAAGGAAAACATCTGACCCGTGGGACGTCTACTTATTACACCCAAAGCCTTGCCAAACAAAAGGAGCGTTGGCTGCCCTCTTCAAGCGCTCCTCGTCTGACTCACAACTTCCAAGAAACAACTGGTGCCGATGACGCCAACCGGCTCTTTTCCAAAGCCCAGAGTTGGCGCAGTCTAACCCGTCTGCGACGAGAACAAACGAGGCAAAGTAAATTGGATTCTCATTACCAGGAGCTGATAGGAGCAGCCTGTAGCCTCGTTGCATCTCGTCTTTCGGGAGTAACACACACAAAAAAAAACTGCCAAAAAAGACGCAGCTGTGCCCACATTGGGACCCTTCGAATCTGGACCGTTGCCCAGGCCAAGGTTAGAGAATTGACGGGGAGATGCCCCACGCCGAGGGCATCCACAAAGGGCCTGGAAAAGTCAAGATGGTGACTCTAATCGCCCCGTCAAAGCCTTACTCCCCAAGCAACACATGCAAAAAGGACGTGGCTTTGCTGGTGCAGCCGCCATCTTGACTTTTTTGACCTGTCCCGAGGCCCACTTTCGAGAGCCAGCGCTGAATTGGCATAGAAATCTCATTTTCGCTGGTTGTCCTATCCACAATCTCCCCTTTCAGAGAGAGAGAAAAAATGTGACCCTTTCTTGTTCCGTTAAATAGGCGAGACCGGTTAGCGTCCCAAATGATAACGGCCCAGACCTCAAGTTGGTTGACGGTCATTCTCCCCTTCTCAAAGGACCGCGGGATACAGGGTTGGTTTGGACCAGAAGCTCAGCATCCTGGCCAAACAAAAATTCTCAGGAGTCTTTGCGAGGAAGCGATGACTGGCATAAAACTTAAGGTCCGTTGGGAGGGGAGACGGCCCACCGCTTTTAGGGTTTAAGAGGGACCTCGGACACGAAAGAGAGGCATTTTTCCTTGACACACACACACACACACACACACACACACATCCCAGCTGTGAATCAAGAGTTGGAACATACACACACCCCAGCTGCGAATCAAGAGTTGGAATCAAGAGTCCAGATGTAGGTCATCTCTTCTGGACCCCAGTCCAGATGTAGGTCATCTCTTCTGGACCCCCAGGACAGGGAGGGCTGCCCAATTGGTCAGCAGGTCAAAGCGTTAGAGGGACTCTGTCGCTGGGAGCAGACCAGGCTGGCACGCATAGCCACCCTCAGAAAATTGAGGAGGAAAAGGCATCTCCGAATATCTTTCGTGAAGACGGGAGCGGGGGCCAATCTGTCCCACAGCTGCCAAATCTGAGCTGCAAGTCTTGAAGTGCCCACAAGGGGGCAGCAAAGGATGCAACCCTTCTGCACCATTTTGCTGCCCTCTAGTGGTAACTCGGGTCAGTATGCGCTGAAGCTGTCTGCGTCTCGCAGCCTGGATCGGCACAGCTTCTGAGGTTCCTCTACAATCAGGGGTCGTCAAACTTGGCCCTTTTAGGACTTGTGGACTTCAACTCCCAGAATTCCTCAGTCAGGCACGCTGGCTGAGGAATTCTGGGAGTTGAAGTCCGCTTCTCTTAAAGTCTAAATCAGGGGTCTTCAAACTTGGCCCTTTGAGGACTTGTGGACTACAACTCCCAGAATTCCTCAGCCAGCGTGCCTATCTGAGGAATTCTGGGAGTTGAAGTCCACAAGTCCTAAAAGGGCCAAGTTTGAAGACCCCTCATCTACATTAAGGGTGGGTGGGCCCTGCAGCTGGCCACAACTGGACTGGGTTTTTTGGGGTGTTTTTTTTTTTTAAAGAGAGTACAGTCTCCTAGGAGAGGCATAGTCTTGACTACACCCCTGGAAATGAGACTGAAAGAACTTAGTTTGTAGAAACAGCCAGCTTCAGACTGCAGGAGGAAATTCTTTTGATTATTTTTTTTTTTTTTAAAGGGGCAATTTGAAAATTCGTACTATATCTACAAGGGGGGAAAAAAACCCAGCTTTGCGCTTGGATCAGTCTCCATCGAGATCTCCTATTTTAGAGGGATTTCCTCCCCCCGCCCCAGCAAAAATTAAGTGTAGGAGCCAAGACGAGGTTAGCTGACTATTTCCCAAGCTTGGCCATTTTACGATCTGTGGATTTCAACTCCCAGAATTCCCCAGCCAGCCAGGAATTCTGGGAATTGAAGTCCACGCATCTTCAAGGTAGCCCACTTTCTGTGCTATTCCCAAGTGCGTCATTTATTCAGCCCTTTGGAAAGATAGTTGGAAATAAGAATGGCAAGCTTTGGATATTTGTTTTTATTTTAGGCCTGGCTCAACAGAGGGGAATGGAGGAAGCCTAGCCCCAAAACGTGTGACAAATCCTGTGATCAAAATGTGTTGATTTGTCACTTTGCAGATTTATAGAGTAATCATTAGCATTAACTCTGGAAGGGGTTTTTTTTTCCAACTTCAGTCACTTTAAGATGGGTGGACTTCAACTCCCAGAATTCCCCAGCCAGCATGGCTGGCTGGGGAATTCTGGGAGTTGAAGCCCACCCATCTTAAAGTGACCAAAGTGGAAAGAAATACTGTTCTGCAACCTTCACGAGTTGCTTTCACCATCCTAACAACCAGCTTTTAAAAGAGGCCAGGGTTTTTAATGTCTGGAATGTCAGGTTTGAGTAAAGCCGAGCATCCGTAGCTTCTTTGCTAAAGCTAAGCCAGGATGTAGATGTCCATACTCAAGGCACAATTTTGGAGTCCCTGAATTGTACTAGCAGACATTTGGGTACATTTATCTGGCTGAAATGTGCTGTCGAGTCCATACAGGTCGTCCTCGATTTACAACCGTTCATTTAGCGACCGTTCAAAGTTGCAACGGCGCTGAAAAAAGGGACTTATGACTGTTTTTCAGTCTTAACCATCATTGGCCACGTGATCAAAATTTGGACGCTGGGCAACCAACTCACATTTACGACGGTCGCATGGTCCCGGAGTCACGTGATCCCCTTTTTTTGACAAGCAAAGTCAATAGGGGAAGCAGGATTCTCTTAACGACTGTGTTACTAACTTTACAACTGCAGCGATTAACTTGACAACCACTGTGGCCAGAAAGGTCGTAAAGAGGGGTGAAATCCACTTAATGACAGTCTCCCTTGTGGTCGTAAGTCGAGGACTACCTGTGCTTGACAGCAAGCCCGCTTTGGTGCCAAAATACAGCAATATGAATAATATTGTTTTTCAGCACGTGATTCAGCCTTCCTCAAAAGGCTGCCTCCCAAACCTGTCGGGCTTCATCTCCCACAATCCCCTGGCTCTCCTTTAGCCTGGTGGATTCTGGGAGTCGAAGTCCAGATGGGAGTCAGTGGGTGTAAGCAAGCTTCCTTTGCAGGACCAGAAAATCGGCAGAATTAGCCCCAAAGGCGACGTGAAACTTTGCTACAAAGCTGCCAAAATCCTTTTTTTTTTCCCCTCCCCTTCATCCCATCAGAGCCCTCGCCGGCGTCAAACTCTTTAAAAAAATTAGTTGCGAGAAAGAATTATTTTTATACCTTCTTTTTGCAAACTTGCACACGCTTCGACCTTGTTCTGTTTTGGAGTGGGGGGGTGGGGAGCACAACGGCGACGTTCTCCGAAGCTTCCGGCAGGGCTGGGGAGAGAGAGAGAGAGAGAGAGAGACACGGATCAAAAAAGGAGGCCAGGCGGCTCCAGAATGGACCGTGGACCGAGATGCGGACGGCGTGAGGAAGGACAACTCTCCCGAAACAAGCCACCTTCCGGTTTTTGCACAAAAGGTGGCCACTTTTGATCAGACTCTCGTTTCCGACAGAAAGAGCGGCGGCCTCAGCCGACGCCGCTGCAGACCGCGCGGCTGAAGAGTCCAGGATGCCTCAAAAACCAGCAAAAAAAAAAAAAAGTTAATTCAGAGTGCAAAAAATATATATACATATATATATATATATATTAACCAGGAGCAGGGAGACGGTGGAAGCCGTCTTCCCGCGTTTCACGTTTTGATACTTGCAAATCCGCCTCGTTTCGGATCACCGCGTGCCGAACGTTTCGACGCCGCTTGGACCGTCCGAAACTCCGAAAACGGGGACTTTCCTTCCGCGCGAGAAAGCTCGTTCCTGCTTCTCTCCCCACCGCCCCCCTCCGAAGGCATCTCAAAGCAGCAGACCAAACCCAGGAGAGGTTTTTTTGAAAGCTTATGTATTCAAGCATGTGTCCAAAAGCTCTGTCCTTTAGTGAGGCATCGTTTCCTTTTGGGGGAGGGCGGGCGAAGTTCGTGGGGGGTTTCGGGGTGGTGGTGGTGGTGGTGGTTCTTTTTGTCCCTCGTTCATCTTTTGCAGAGTCGGCAGAGGTCAAAGGCCGCGGGTACCAATCGCATCCCTCTTTAATCCTTGAATCGCCTTCGGGCCCGGGGAAAGGAGACAGGCCGTTGGATGCGCAGAGGACTAGGAACAAGGAAAGAAAAAGAATAATAAGGATAAGGATTTGAGCATTGCACCTTTATTTATTGGTTTATTTATTTTATTTATGGGGGGGGGGGGAAGTTATTGCCTGGGTTCTGCAGAGAACCTCACCGGGTTTTCTGGAAAAAAAAAAAAAAAGATATCGAAAGAGTTTGGGGGCTCCCCCTGATTAATCCAGAGGGAGTCCCCTTGCAACTGTGAATCGAGCTGGATGGGGTACCCTCCCTTCTCGGGGTGTGGGGCGGGGGCCCACTGGATGCAAGGAGAGCGCCGTCTCCCAGCTGGGGAAGGGGGGGGGATTCAACCCAGGACAAAATTGGGTGGGTGGGGTTAGATTTGCGGGGAGCGCTCCCGGGGTCGACAGCAAACCGCTTGCGGCATCCAGATGTGGAGAAGGGGGGGGGAGGCAGCTTGAAACGAAACAGGGTAGGGCTGATCAGAAGCCAAAGGGATCTTTGAAGATATAATCTCATTTCCTGGGGTGGGGGGGAGATTCCGGAGGATTAAAGAAAGCAAATGGATTTCTGGAGGGGCTGGATGGTTGAGCTGTCCTTGCGGGTTTTTTTTTTTTTAAAAAAATAATCGTCATTGTGGTACTCTTTGCGGCAGTGTGGTTTTCAAAGTCGGTAACTGGAAAACGGGTGGACTTCGACTCCCAGAATCCCCCAGCTGGCCTGCTTTCAGATGTTTGGGCTTCAACTCCCAGAATTACCCAGCCAACATTGTAAAACATGCCGGCTAGGGGATTCTGGGAGCTGACATTCATGCATCTTAAACCATGGTGACCGCTGAATTCTGGGAATTGCAGTCTGAACATCTTAAAGCATGCCGGCTGGGGGATTCTGGGAGCTGACATTCATGCATCTTAAACCATGGTGACTGCTGAATTCTGGGAGTCAAAGCTTGAGCATCTTAAAGCATGCCGGCTGGGGGATTCTGGGAGTTGAAGTCCAAACATTGTAAAACATGCCGGCTGGGGGATTCTGGGAGCTGACATTCATGCATCTTAAACCATGGTGACTGGGAATTCTGGGAATTGCAGTCTGAGCATCTTAAAGCATGCTGGCTGGGGGATTCTGGGAGTGGAAGTCCACCCATCTTAAAGCATGCCAGCTGTGGAATTCTGGGAGTTGGAGTCCACTCATGTTCAAGTTCCCACGGTGGAAAACACTGTGGCATGTACTGCTTGCGGTCATATTCAGTGGTGAATGCATGTTTTACTCTTGGCATCCATGTGTTGGTTTCTGACCTTAGGGCACCCCCTCTTTGCTGTTTTGGGGGGGAGAGAAAAAAGGGCTAAAAAGGAAACTTGGTCCATCCTTTCCATTTGGGGGACATCTCCCTTCGGTGCCAAGTTTTTTTTGGGGGGAGGAAACCCATCCTTCCTAAGACCCTCCCCCCAAACTCATTAATGTCAATGCAAGCTTGAGGAAACTGCTCCCCCCCCCCAAAAAAACAACAACAACAAGCCAACCTGGCTTAAAAGGGGTTAATTCTGCATTCTTCTGTATCATCACTACTCAATACATTGCTTCGAAGTCCACTTTCAACTGCTGAAGAATTGTGTCCCTTGACGTATATTTATGCTAAATCTCAATATTTCTTTTTTTTTTTTTTAAAAAAAGTCTCTACGCCAGGGGTGTCCAAG
>NW_015388900.1:118511-147719 GCF_001527695.2 Protobothrops mucrosquamatus
GGAAGGAAGGAAGGAAGGAAGGAAGGAAGACAGGCCTGGAATTTAGGATGGATGGATGGTCCGGAAGTTTGGATGGATGGATGTCTTGGAATTTGTGATGGTTGGATGGATGGTTGGATGGATGGGAGGGAGGGAGGGAGGGAGGGAGGAAGGAAGGAAGGAAGGAAGGAAGGAAGGAAGGAAGGAAGGAAGGAAGGAAGGAAGGAAGGCTGAGCATCCTATCCATAAGCACTCAGGATGGGGCTCCAGCAAACAAGCAGTGAATGCCACCTCATTGCTTGCTGCCAAAAGAATACCAACACAGACACACAAAGCCAGGCTCCTTGATTAGTCACTGGCCTGATTTATCCTGCCAACCCAGAGAAATGGGTCAATTCAGAGTGAATTACCTTACTGGTTTTGCTGGTTGAAAGCTGGCCAGGAAGATCAGAAATGCTGAGATGCTGGAACCGTCATAAGTGCATGCCAGTTGCCTTTAAATTTTGATCATGTTAGTGTGGGGATGCCGGGACCAGTCATAAGTTGAGGGACATAAATCCCCTTTTTTTCAGTGCCATTGTAAGTTTGGTTGCTAAACTAATGGATGTAAGTCGAGGATTATCTGTATTCAGGACGGTTGTCTGAACGCGGGCAAGATCTTGCTGAGCATATATAATTGTGATGTGCCCAGAATTTTTGTGCCGCGATTTTGCTGAGGGCTCAGTTAGCCAAGACCAGGAGGAAATTGATAAAAGTTGGAAGAGAGGCACTCCAAAATTAATTGCCAGCCTCAAACTGATGATGAACTGATGCAGGGAGACACTCCGGGTAGATAATCATTTCAGATTTTGCTCCTGGGAGATAGAGAGAAAAAAAAAAGCTTGGTTTCTGAAAAGCACTTAATAGTCTTTCTAGATCAATCATTGTAAATGACTGAAAATGTTTAAAGCGTGCCATAAATAAAGAAGGGATGAAAGAATGAACAAAGGGAGAAAAAGAAAGAAAGAAAGAAAGAAGAAAGAAAGAAAGAAAGAAAGAAAGAGAAAGAAAGAAAGAGAAAGAAAGAAAGAAAGAAAGAAAAGGAAGGAAGGAAGGAAGGAAAGAAAGGAGAGGAAAGAGAAAGGAAAGAAAGAAAGAAAGAAAGAAAGAAAGAGAAAAGGGAAGGAAGGAAGGAAGGAAGGAAAGAAAGAAAGAAAGAAAGAAAGAAAAAGAAAGGAGAAAAAGAAAGAAAGAAAGAAAGAAAGAAAGAAAGAAGAAAGAAAGAAAGAGAAAGAAAGAAAGAATGAAAGAAAGAAAGAAAGAAAGAAAGAAAGAAAGAAAGAAAGAAAGAAAGAATGGATGTTTGGCTTTTAAGCTATTTTTTTAATTACTGTATATAAATATATGTATATTTCAGGCTTCCGCAGAAATGTGCCAGTGATCTTTTAAGAAGCAAAAGTGTCTTTTTTTTCCGCGTGGAAATGAATCCTAAATAAAACACAGAGAAAGCAAAGACAGCAACTAGGGAGGGGAAAAGGCAAGTTAACGGAATGGCGATCTTTCTCCAACTGGAGCCATGGATGGGTAAAAATGCCCCTGTGGAAAACGTTGGGGCCCTGGTGAATTTAAATTAATTTTGCGGGCTTCCGATGAAGTTAAGCCCTTGCCGTGCCTTTGCAGCAAAGGTTCACGCTCCCAAAAATGCCTCTTTTGCAATTGTGTGGAAAAGGTCCGTGCAGATGTCCGTGGTTTTGTGTTTTTCCCAGCGCAATTTTCCCCCGAATTCCAGATGTCAAGATTAGGCGATATTCTGCTATCCCCGTGTTGCATTTTTTCACACGGAGGGGGAAAAAATTTTAAAAATTCAAGCAACCTGACACCTATTTAGGAACATGCAGCTATTCTCAGATTTGGTTCTATTGTTAAAACAGGGGCCCAGCTGTCACCATGGCAACAGGCAAGCCACCTTTTAGATAAATCACCTTTCCCTGGCTTGCAAATGGAGCTTTCTAAGCCCAGAGATAAAGCTGGTCAGACACCACACACCCCATTCTCACGTTAGTCAGAGGCAAGGGCTACAAGCCAGGTTGAGCCCTGGAAAGCAAATGTCACTCCAGGGGATGATGGATGGGATGGCAGCCGTGGCGTTCCAAGTTAGATCTGCAGCCGGGTACCACTTCTGAGCTGCAGAACTCTATACAGCCACTAGAGGGCAGCATGGGGCACGAGAGAATATTTGTATCTCTCGGTTGCCCTCTAGTGGTGGGTTCAATCTACGCGCCCTGAGTAGGTTTTTCCTGCCACAAGCAGTCCTTGACTTACGAGCATTTGTTTCATGGCCAGTCGAAGTTACAACGGCACCGAAAGATGTTACTGACGGCCAATCCTCACGCTTACGACTGTCGCAGTGTTCAGAACTGTCGCGTGATCAGAATTTGGACACCAGGCAACTGGGATGCCTTTAGGATGGTTTCAGCACCCCGGGGTCACGCGATCAGCCTTTGCGGAGCCTGGGAACGAGCAACGGGACCGGGGAAAGTTGCATTTTGCTCAATCACGGTGCCACAAAAACGCTTGTAAAATTTGATTCGTTTTGCTTGTTTAATAAATACATTTATTTATTAAATTTCCATGCCACTCATCTCTCCTAGAAGGCGACTGAGGGCGGCCTGATTCAATGAGCGCCTTGCTTAGTGACGGAAGTCCCCGTCCTGATGCTGGTCATAAGCTGGGGACTGCCTGCACTGTGTCTATTCATCCATTGTACAGGTTGTCCTCGATTTACAGCCATCCTTGGGACTAGAATTTCTGTTGCCGGTTGTTAAGCAAGTCGTCCCCAGTTTTACAACCTTTTTCGCCAGAGCTGTCAAGATGCTAAATGAATGCGGTCATTAAGCGAATCTAGTTTTCCCCATTAAGTAAATCTACCAGAAGCCTGCTAGTTGCCATCTGCCTGAATTTTGATCACGTGACCCTGGGGAAATGCTGCGACGGTCATAAGTGTGAGGACTGGTCATAAGCGTGAGGACTACCTAAGAAAGTTATGTAATTCCCCACAACACCTGTGAGGTCTTTCTTCTCCCCTAACCCAAGTGGACACCCATGCCGGTAAGAGGCTGAGATTTAGTTATAGCCTTGCGCCGTAAGAATAACCGAATAATAGAATAACAGAGTTGGAAGGGACCTTGGAGGTCTTCTAGTCCAACCCTCTGGTCAGATTTCCGTATCCGAAGGGTGAAGGACCTCCCCAGCCAAATGTTGGGTTAATATAAAATGTAATGTAAAGGGTATATCGTGCGTCCCAGAAACCCAACCGTTGGGCGTCTTCCACGTAGTCGCATCAAAGATAAACTGCAAGTTTACTCTCTAGCCACGATTAGCCAGCAGGTCTTTAAATAAGACCTGTCATTTTTTTTCAGATAACGCAAGAGAAGCCCTAGATCACCCCCAAATGATTGCAAAAGAGGCAGCGTTTATTGAGCTGGCTTAACATATTGCCCTATGACACTTTTAAAAGCGTATCTTGCAGCGCAACGGGTGGCAAATTGAATAAACTAAACAAATATATATATATATGCAGGTCTTGGTGTATTCAGGTCTTTTCCCGTGTAAGATTGAGAGTATCTTGGCGACGTTTCGACGAAGTCCCACTCGTCATCTTCAGGCTGGGGTCTTCGGCTTCGTGCTTGTGCGAGCAAAGTGTGATCCCCACACACACCCCATATTGGTGGGGTGTGTGGAGTGCTGGCTTTGTTGCTGTCGGTGGGTTGGTTGGCTGTGTTGGAGTTATTGTTTGCGGATTGTTCGGCTGTTTCGTAACATCCTGAGTAGCTGAGGTGCTGGCTGTGTGCCCATTAGTCTTTTGTGTTGTAACGACCTGGGTAATGGGCACACAGCCAGCACCTCAGCTACTCAGGATGTTACGACACAGCCGAACAATCCGCAAACAATAACTCCAACACAGCCAATATATATATATTACTCAGTCGTGATGGCCCATTTGAAATCCCAGTAAGAAAAAGGCAGGTAAGCCCTACGATGCCCAAAAGCTGGTGATGCAGGACACCGTTCTGTTTTTAACTATCTATTCAGTGTTTCTCAAGCTTAGCAACTTTAAGAGAACTGGACTTCAACTCCCAGAATTCCCCGGCCAGCTTCGATTCCAGGAGTTGAAGTCCAGGCCTCTTAAAGTTGCCAAACTTCAGAAACGCGGAGCTGTATTACGCGAACGTGCTTGGAAGCTTGTTTGTCTTTTCCTTTATTTATTGGTTGGTTTTATTTATGTATTTATTCAATTTATTTTCCCATTTGCTACATTCATTTATTAAATTGATTTGTTACATTTATTAAAATTTATTTATTTATTTGCTTCATTAAATGTATTTATTTTTCCTATTTACTCAATTGATCTGCTATATTGATTTTTCGATTTATTCAGTTGACTTGCTGTATTTATTTTTCCGATTTATTCAATTGATTGGCTAGATTTATTCAATTGATTTATTTTTCTGATTTATTCAATTGATTTGCTATATTTATTTTTCCGATTTATTCAGATGATTTGCTATATTTATCTTTCCCGTTTCTTCAACTATTTTTCCTGTTTATTCGATTGATTTGCTTTTCCCGTTGATTCAACGGATGGATTGATTTTTCCTATTTATTCAGTGGATTTGCTGTTTATCTTTCCTATTTATTTCCTTTATTTATTGGCTACATTTATTTATTAAATTGATTTATTTATTTGCTACGCTGGTTATCTTTATTAAATGTGTTTTCTTTACTTTTCCTGTGCACTGCATGTATTTATTTGCTGGGTTTGTTTATTAAATTGATTTATTTGCTATGTTTATTTATTAAACAGATTTGCTGGCCGTCCACAAGGATCCCTTCCCTCCAGTTGGATGTTCTTGGGTGACTCTCTCTTTTCCCACTGTCGGTTGGGCTTGTGTCCTACATGGGGCTCCTTGGAGAGCCCCTTGCCCAGGCAGGACCCCCCACCCTACCCTAAATCAAATAGCTTTGCACCCCTAAATTTCTTGACAAAGGGAAATTATTGCTGCGGTTGTCGTTCGGAGGTGGAATTTTAGGCAGGGATGTCGGACGAAAAATTGCCATTTCAAACACATCCATGTAGAGCTGGTGGCTGAATTATTTATTTCTTATCAATTGACTTTGCAGGGATTCTTCGACTTACGACTGTTCCCTTAGTGACCGTTCAAAGTTGCAGCGGCCCTGAAAAACGTGACTTAGGCCCGTTTTTCACACTTAGCGACCGTTAAGCGGCCGGCCCTGTGGTCACGCGATCAAAATTCAGTTTCAGTTTCAGTTTCAGTTTATTGTATTTATATCCCGCCCTTCTCCTGGTGCTGAGTCCCGCCGAATGTCGGTCAATTTTTTGTCTCGTTAACTATGTTTATATGTTTTAAATTTTATTTAATTTTCTATATAAATTTATCCGGAAAAGAATAAAATTTTCAACTAATTTTAGGTTAAATTTTATAGGGATCCCCAGTCCTGCCAGCTGAAACAGCCATGTCTTGAGGGCGCGGCGGAAGGAGGGGAGATTCCCCCTCTTGGCAACTGACTCGCATTTATGACGGCCGCGGCATCCCCCTGGGGGGTGGTGTCAGGCGATCCCCCTTTTGCGACCGCCTTCTGAGAGAGCAAACTCAAACGGGGGGGGGGGAGAGCCAGATTCATTGAACGACCGCGCGACTAACTGAACAAGCGCAGCGATTCCTTTTAACGACTCCGGCAAGCGGGGCGAAACTCCCTAGAACGACTGTCCCGCTTAGCGACAGGAAACATTGGGCTCGATTGTGGCCGTTAAGCCGAGGACTTACCTGTACTGGAATCGTTCCCAATATTGGCCGGCCCGCTCTCGTTTTTAGAAGCGAATCGGGTCCGGTTTTACGACTCCAAAGAAAATGTGGACAAATCGGTCTTTGTGTGTGCGTGTGTGTGCGTGCAGAACCCAAACCTGGGCACAACTCCTGCTTGGAGGGAAGATCTGGGTTGTGAGAACCAGGTTTTTTTGGGGGGGGGGGGGAGAAGGGAGATTGACTGTGACGAGGGAGGTCTTTGCAACTTGCAGATTTGAGTAGGGTTTTTTTTAGTTCCCAATTTTAAGGCCAGCCTGATCCTACTCGGCCCCTTCCAGAGACACCCCCCTCCCGTGGTCCCCAAACATCTGGAGGGTGCCTGTTTTGGGAAGCAGCTGGCTTCCAGAGGTGCATTGGCAAAGGATGAGGTTCAGACAGGTGAGATGTGGGCAGGTGTCTCTTATTATTTTCTCCACCTGCTGAAGGGAAGCAACGACAGACGCCTCCGTGTCATTCATCCTGGCGACCCTCTTGGGAGGGAGGGATGGGGGAGGGTCCGTCCGGAGACCATCGTGGTTTGTTTTTTTTTAAAAAAAAACACCGGGGTGGGGGTAGGGGCAGAATTCTTGTCTGTAAAATGCACTTTGATGTTGTTGCTCTTGAACTTTGCCGAATGTAAACCACGCGTTATTTAAAACTTACGACACAAAAGGAAGCGAAGAAGAAGAAGAAGAAACAAAACAGAACGAAACAAAAAAAAAACCTACGAATAAGAGCTATTTTACGATTCAGTGTTGAATAAAGGTTCTTCGAAATATAGGGGCGGCTTCTTCTTTCGGCTCGTTGGGAAGGGGACGCGGCGAGGGGATGCGATTGTGCATTTGGGTGCGGGTGTTGGGTGTGAATGATCCCCCCCCTTTAAGTTGCGAGTCTTTGAGGACCGAGGCCAACAGGGCTTCGGATCAGGGGTGTCCGACAGCTTTTAGGACTTGTTGGGTTTCACCTCCCAGAATTCGGCCTAATTGGATGGAGAATTCTGAGAATAATAATAATAATAACAACAACAACAACAACAACAACAACAACAACAACAACAATAATAATAATAATAATAATAATAATAATAATAATAATAATAATAATAATAATAATAATAATAATAATAAAGTTGGAAGGGACCTTGGAGGTCATCTAGTCCAACCCCCTGCTCAGGCAGAAACCCTACACCATTTCGGACAAATGGCTGTCCAGTCTCTTCTTAAAAACTTCCAGTGTTGGGGCATTCACCGCTTCTGGAGGCAGGTTGTTCCGCTGGTTAATTGTTCTCACTGTCAGGAAGTTTCTCCTTAGTTCTAGGTTGCGTCTCTCCTTGATTACTTTCCACCCGTTGCTTCTTGTCCTGCCTTCAGGGGCTTTGGAGAATAGCTTGACTCCCTCTTCTTTGGGGCAGCCCCTGAGACACTGGAAGGCTGCTATCGTGTCCCCCCTCGTCCTTCTCTTCATTAAACTAGACATCCCCAATTCCAGCAGCCGTTCCTTATATGCTTTAGCCTCCAGTCCCCTGATCATCTTCGTTGCTCTTCTCTGTACTAAAGTCTGTTAAAGTCCACAAGTCTTAATAAGTGACCGAGGCTGGACGCTCCTGCTTTAGGGCAACGTTTCCAACTGGAAGGGACCTTGGAGGTCTTCTAGTCTGACCCCCTGCTCAAGCAGGAAACCCTCTACCATTTCAGATAAACGGTTGTCCAATCTTTTCTTCAAAACCTCCAGTGTTAAGAGCACTCAAAACTTCTGGTGGCAAGCTGTTCCACTGGTTAATTAATGTTCCGATTGTCAGGAAGTTTCTCCTTAGTTCCAGGTTGCTTCTCTCCTTGATCCGTTTCCATCCGGTGCTTCTCCTCCTTGGAGAACAGGAGGATTCCCCCCCCCTCTTCTTTGTGGCAGCCCCTCAAATATGAGAAGCAAGCTAACTATGTTGGGTCTTTTTCTTCCTGATGACCATCGGTTTGGTCCAGATATCCGCAATCTGGAAAGCAGGCTCAAATGAGGCCACCATGGAAGATGTCCACAACTGGATACGTGCTTGAAGCTTAGGTTGACGTGAAGCCAAGAGAAATGATAGAACTGGGCCAGGAGGGGACCGGTCGGTCCACTGCGCTCGTCAACGGCTTATCTGACTGGGTTGCCAAAGAACCTGCAAGATGCAGGTTGGTAAACCATAGTTCCTCAGCAGACATCCGGCGCTGGGCGTTCGCTGCTTGGTTGGATGCTGACTTAGGAGCTGCTGAGTTCTGGAGGGCTTCTCCTGTGGGGCAAAATGGATTTTGTCCTGCGTGGGTCGCTTTGACCCCAGAGGTGGTGCCCAAGAAGCAGCTTTCGGCCCAGGTGTGCGTGGCAGGTAGGTGGGAGATGTGTTGGGGAACAGGTGTGATAGCACCCGCTGGTCGGTTGCTGAAGCGCAACAGCATCCCATCATCCAGATCCATTTGGGCAGATAAGAGTGCTCCGGGAAAGGGAAGGGAGTCAGGGTGGTGCCAGCTACAGAAAACCCACCCCCTTTTTATATACATTGATAATGTGTGCAGCTGTCATTTATTGTTTCTTCTTCCTCCCTCCCCCTTCCTTCCATCCTGTTCCTCTCCTTTCTTCCTTCCCTATTTTTTTCTTTCCTTCCTTCCCTCCATCCCATTCTCTCCTGTTCCTTCATTCCTTCCCCTCTCCTTCCTTGCTTCCTGTTCCCTTGTTCCTTCCCCTTCCCCTCTATTTCCTTTGTTCCTTCCTTCCATCAATCTATCCCATTCCCTCTTGTTCCTTCATTCTCCTCTCCTTCCATCAATCCATCCTATTGCCAATTCTTTCCTTCCCTCCTCCCTTTTCTCTTCCTTCCTTCCAGTTCCCTCCTTCCTTCCTTCCCATTCTCTCCTCCCTTTTCTCTTCCTTCCTTCCAGTTCCCCTCTTCCTTTCTTCCTTCCCATTCTCTCCCTTCTCTATCCTCCCTTCCAGTTCCCCGTTTTCCTTCCTTCCCTTTTTTCCCATTCTCTCCCTTTTCTCCTCTCCAATTCCTCTTCCTTCCTTCCCATTCTCCTCCCTTTTCTCTCCCTTCCTTCGTTTCCTCTTGTTCTTTCCTTCCTTCCCTTCTTCTTTCCCATTCTCTCCTCCCTTTTCCCCTCTCCTTCCAATTCCTCTTCCTTCCTTCCCATTCTCTCCTCCCTTTTCCCCTCTCCTTCCTTCCAGTTCCCCCCTCCCTTGTTCCTTCATGTTCCCTCCTCTCGCCTTTGTTCCTTCCCTCCTCCCCCTTTCCCCTCCTTCCCATTTCTTCCTCCTTCTCCTTTCCCATTCCTATAGCCACTGGCAAGTCCAAGAGTGGCTCATAGTCCCAGCCCCCCCCCTTCTGCCCCCCCAGGACCCCTGCAGCGAGAGTTACACATTCAGTCTTTGATCTTGGCTGCTTTTCCTAACCTCTCTCAAGATGCGAAGCAATTAAATAAATCCAGAGGCGTTTTAAGATAAAAGTGAGGCTTTTGCCAGACAAATGTCCATTAAGGCCACACAGCGAGGGGGGGGGGGCGGCACTGATGGTAAACCTCTGGCTGGGGAATTCTGGGAGTTGCAGTCTGTCCGCGGCTCTTCAAATTGAGAAACCCTGCAGAGCCTCTTTTAAATCCAATCCTTCCTGCGGTCGCTCAGGTCAATAAAACACCCACCAAGCTTCTTTCCTGGGTGGATGGTTGCCAAGAAACGCAAAGGCAGCGATCGAAATAAGCAGCTCTTTCTCCTTAAACCAGGGGTGGCTCTTTTATGACTCGTGGACTTCGACTCCCAGAATTCCTGAGCCAGCATGGCTCCGCTTGGAAACCTCTCCCTGTCCCCTCAGCATGGCTGGCTCAGGAATTCTGGGAGTTGAAGTCCAGGAGTCATAAAAGAGCCAAGGTTGCCTACCCCTGGCCTAAACCTTGAGCTGGGATTCAGAAGGGTGCGTGGTGCGGAAAGCCTTCCGGCTGCAGTCTTTCCTTGAAGCCACCCTGAACTACGTGCCATTCGCTCCGCACGATTTCTTGCACACACAAATCGCACAACTTCGTGAGCGTCCCTACCAGGATATAAACAGTTAAGACAAAAGGCAGTAAAAGAAGCAAAAATTTGGGGGGGGGGGGGGGGGAAGGATTTTATCCTCCTTCAGAAGTCAGCCTGTAGGATCCCACAACCTGAACCACAATCACAACCACAACCGTAGACATTCAGTCTTGAGTTTGTGTCTTCTTATATACCAAATACATCTCTTGCGGTCTCTTTCCCCTGGTCGCTAAAGGAACGGCGTTAAGTCGAGGACTGCTCGTGTTTATTCCTAATAAAAGAATTCCCAACACTTTCAGCCCAATTCAGGTGGGTGAGAAGCACGGAAGACAAACAGGAGAAGCCGGGAGTGGGGAACGGTTTATTTTGATCCTGCTGGAGTTTAAACCTCCATTAAAAACCCAATAAATACAACCTAGAGTGAACCACCTTGTAACATTCAAGCATTTGTCAAATCTGCACGGATTTTTTTGGGGGGTGGGGGCTCTTAGGAACTGGGAGAGGAAGGCGGGGGCCTGGATTTCGACATGCCGAGGAAATTCTCCCTGGAATTTCAAGGGAGCAAATTACCTCCCCGGATTAAGAGTAACTCTCGGCTGTGCGAACGTGGAAGCCGGCTCCGCTAACCCACGTGGGAAAACCGGACCAAAACCGGGCGAGTGGGGAAGGCCCGGTTGTCGCCTGCCCCGGCATCTCCCGCCCGTGACACAAAGCCCGGCCTTCAGTGGTTGTGTGGCCGGCCTCGCCCTCGCCCGCGGCCGACGGGAGGGGCGTCCATGGTGGACCGGGGGTTCTTGATGGTTTCGTCCACAGAGACGATGAGGCAGGCGGCCTCGGAGGCGGCTGTCAGGGCGTTGATGCGCACGATGGCCGGCTCCCACACGCAGCCCGCAAAGTTGTCGGCGATGTCTTCGTTGTTCACGTCCACGCCGTACCAGGTGCCTCCCTGCAGGGCAGACAGAAGAGACCTGAAGCCGTCGGACACCTGCGTCCTCAGGGCCTGCCCTCCCTCCTCCCCCGCTTCTGGTCTCAGCGGTGGGGAAGGGCAGGCCTCCCTCTGGACCTGCGCAGGATATGTGCAGGCCGGGGGGGGGGGGGCTGGTGCAGGCAGAAGCTGCAACTGGATGGTCCCTGAAGGTACAGGGGCAGAAGTCCAGCAGAATCACAGAAGGTGGAAATGGCCGGGCAGTTTTAAAAACTTACGCAACACATTGTAACGTTGTTTGTGAACTGACCAGTGTCACTTAGCTGAGGGCACAGCAGAAAAGATGATAGGTAGGTAGGTAGATAGACAGACAAACTAGATAGATGATAGATTAGATAGATGATCCAATAGATTAGATGGATGATAGATTACATAGATGATAAATAGGATAGATAACTAGATGATAGATTAGATAGATGATAGATAGATAAGATATAGATGCTATAGTTAGTTAGTTAGATATAGATGATAGATTAGATAGATAAGATATAGATGATATAGATTAGTTAGTTAATTAGTTAGACAGATAAGATATAGATGATAGATTAGATAGATGGGATAGATAGATGATTGATATATATATATATATATATATATATATGATAGATAGATAGATAGATAGATAGGTAGGTAGGTAGGTAGGTACGTAGGTAGACAGACAGATAGGATGGATAACTAGATAGATTAGATAGATGATATATAGATAAGATAGATAAGATATAAATATAGTTAGTTAGATATAGATGATAGATTAGATAGATAGATAGATAGATAGATAGACAGACAGACAGACAGACAGACAGGATGGATAACTAGATAGATTAGATAGGATGATAGATAAGATATAAATATAGTTAGATATAGATGATAGATTAGATAGATAAGATATAGATGAGATATAGATGGCATAGATTAGATAGATAGATAGATAGATAGATAGATAGATAGATAGATAGATAGATAGATAGATAGATAGATAGATAGATAGATAGATAGACAGACAGACAGACAGACAGACAGACAGAAGATAGACACATACAGGCAGGAATGGATGGAAAACCTACACAGATACGTAGATAGGGATGGATGGCTGGATGGTCGACAGACAGCACCAAGCACCCCACAAACAAGCAACCTGTGTCCTGATGGATCAGGAGCCCCAACAATTCTCTCAAACAGTGGCCAGCTAACTAACTGGCAAGGAAGGTCACCAACCTGCCAGAAGGTGAACCTTCAGACGGAGTCCAGCTATCAGTAAGACAAGACTCGATGGAAAAAAGATTTACTGCCGTTTTTAGGCTGCCGATTCAAACCCTGGTCTTTTATGTCTGTTTGCCTCTGCTCCACCGAGTGTTAAATTTAAATATTTCAATTTTGCGTTCGAACGACGCAAAGGCCAGGATCACCGGGGGAACAGAGTAAATGTCAAGGTCCAGGGCTAGAAATCTGGAGAAACATTTTTTAAAAAAATATATATATATATATTTTTGCACAACTGAACGCTCACAGCCCGTCCCTCCCGGAAGCTCACCTGGGCGTGCTTGGCTCGGAGCTGGTTGAGGATGTTGGTGGCGTCGAAGCCGGCGTTGTCGCAAAGCTGCCGTGGGATAATCTCCAGGGCTTTGGCGTAGGCCCCGATCAGCAGCTGCTGCTTTCCCGGGATGGTCCTGGAATAATCTCGGAGGTATTTGGAGATTTCCATTTCTATCGCTCCCCCGCCGGCCACGACGGAGTCGTGCTGGGGAGGGAAAAAAAATCCAGATGGGCAAGTGGAACAGCCGGCCACCAGAAATCGTGGGCGCTCCATCACTGGAGGTTTTTAAGAAGAGGCTGGACAGTCACTTGTCTGAGATGGTGTAGGTTCTCCTGCTTGAGTGGGGGGCTGGACTAGAAGACCTCCAAGGTCCCTTCCAGCTCTCTTCTGTTCTCTTCTATTCTATTCCATTCTATTTTATTCTATTCTCATTCTATATCATTATTCTATTCTATTCTACTCTATTATTATATTCTATTATTATTCTATTCTATTATTATTCTATTCCATTATTATTATATTATTATATTATTATTTTATTCTATTCTAATTCTATTCTATTATTATTTTATTCTATTATTATTCTCTATTCTATTATTCTTCTATTCTATTCTATTCTATTCTATTCTATTCTATTCTATTCTATTCTATTCTATTCTATTCTATTCTATTCTATTCTATATTCCAATATTTATTCTATTCTATATCATTATTCCATTCCATTCTTTTCTATTCTGCCACAAAGAAGAGGGTGTCAAACTATTCTCCAAAGCACCAGAGGGAAGGACGAGAAACAAAGGTTGGAAACTGATCAAGGAGAGAAGCAACCTGGAATTAAGGAGAAACTTCCTGACAGTGAGGACAATTAACCAGTGGAACGGCTTGCCACCAGAAACCGTGGGTGCTCCATCACTGGAGGTTTTTAAGAAGAGGCTGGACAGTCACTTGTCTGAGACGGTATAGGTTCTCCTGCCTGAGCAGGGGCTGGACTAGAAGACCTCGAAGGTCCCTTCCAGCGCTATTCTATTCTAAGTGTTTCTTTGGGGGGGGCTGGAATTTGGCACCTGGCCAGCAGGACAAGGTCCATTGTCCCCCCCCGCCCTCCCCCTCCTCCCAAACCAGCCCACCCCCCAGCCCCCAGCAGAAGAACCGAAGGACACGTACCTTGATCGCCCTCCGGACGATCATGATGGCGTCGTGGAGGGAGCGCTCCGTCTCTTCCATGATCTGTTCCGCCCCGCCTCGCAGGATGATGGTGCAGGTTTTGGCCTTGGGGCAACCTGTGAAGAAGTTATACCTGCCCAGGAGAAAAAGAAAAAAAAAGTTTTGCTTTTTTTGATGACGCCCTTTCCCCCCGAAGCTTCTGTAGGGCGTCCCGTACTTTTTTCTGAAAAATTCCGTTACCTCCGGTCCAGGCAAAATTGCAAGTTGCCGGTCCCTCTAAGTCGCGTCCTTCAGGAACTGAATGTGGGTGTTGAGTCGGGCTCGTCCCCCCACCTGATCTACTGGAGATTCCAGGGAAGGTTGTAGTAGTAGTAGTACATCATCATCATCATCATCATCATCATTATTACATCTCTGTTGCTAAGCAAGACAGCTGTTAAGGGGGTTTTTGCCTCATTTTACGACCTTTCTTGGCACAGTTCTTAAGTGAGTCCCTGCAGTTGTTAAGTTGGTGACACGGCTGTTAAAGTGAATCTGGCTTTCCCATTGGCTTGGCTTGTCAGAAGGTGAATCACATCACACACACACACACACACACACACACATACACAGAGGGGCGCTGCAACCGTCATTAAGTACATGCCAGTTGCCAACTGTCTTTGAGTTTTGATCACATGGCCCTGGGGCTGCTGCCAGGGGCCTGAAGGGCGAAAAACTGTCTTTTTTTTTTTCACGGCCACTGTTAACTTCAAGTCACTAAAGGGATGGTTGTTGACGACCACCCAGAGTACAATTTTTCAGGTCCCAGCAAATTCCGGACGGCGCGGGTCATTTAAAGGCGGCATTCCTTCCAACGAACACGCCAGGACTCTTATTTCCTGGGAAAGCAAAACTGTTCACAGCACCCGCCACCGACAATCTGGGGTGGTAATAATAATAATAATAATAATAATAATAATAATAATAATAATAATAATAATAATAATAATAAAGTTGGAAAGGACCTTGGAGGTCATCTAGTCCAACCCCCTGCTCAGGCAGTAAACCCTATACCATTTCGGACAAATGGCTGTCCAGTCTCTTCTTAAAAACTTCCAGTGTTGGAGCATTCACAGCTTCTGGAGGCAGGTTGTTCCACTGGTTAATTGTTCTCACTGTCAGGAAGTTTCTCCTTAGTTCCAGGTTGCTTCTCTCCTTGGTTAGTTTCCATCCGTTACTTCTTCTCCTGCCTTCAGGAGCTTTGGAGAACAGCTTGACTCCCTCTTCTTTGGGGCAGCCCCTGAGATACTGGAAGGCTGCTATCATGTCACCTCTCGTCCGTCTCTTCGTTAAACTAGACATACCCAATTCCAGCAACCGTTCCTTATATGTTTTAGCCTCCAGTCCCCTGATCATCCTTGTTGCTCTTCTCTGCACTCTTTCTAGAGTCTCAACATCTTTTTTACATTGTGGTGACCAAAACTGGATGCAGGATTCCCAGTGTGGCCTTACCAAGGCTTTGTAAAGTGGTATTAACACTTCACGTGATGGAAGACACAGCTGGCGCCCTCTCCAGATGTTGTTGCAAATTCCCAGGACATCAGCCAGGTCTGCTTTCCAGAAAGCCACAGTCTACACCGGCTTCAATTTAGAAGCGGGAAGAAGGCCAGGAAGCCAAAATGCCATTTTAATCCCGGCAATCTTCTCGGAGGTTGCCGAATGAAGAGCAGGGATGCGCTGGGCTCATCCCGAGGGTCTTCCCGGCGCCTGAAGCCTCCCAGACAACTGCCCCCCCCCATCCCCTTACCTCTCCCCTCCAATCTGGGCCTCCTCAAAGAGCGCGCAGCGTCCAAGGACGTCGTCCGTGAGGGCGTTTGCGCTGGACTGGATGGATCCTCCGCAGGCCTGCCAGGAGAAAGAGCCCTCTTAGCGCGACGTCTACGCAGCCACAAGTCGTTCAGAAGCCCACCTGAGATCCCACAGCTGGGGTTTTTTTTTAACACTCCCACCTCTAGCAAGAGAAGAGAATATTGGTAGCCCAGGATTGAGTGGGGTGGAGGGAGGGGAGGGTCCCTGATGCTCTCTGAGCTAGGTGGTTTTCTTTGCAGACGTTTCAAGACCCAACTAGGGAATATCATCAGTGCTAGAAGGGAATGGGGTTTGAGAGGAGGAGGAGGGGGGGGAACTGTGGGGTCCTTGGTGCTCTCTGAGCTAGGTGGTTTTCTTGCAGACGTTTCATGACCCAACTAGGGAACATCATCAGTGCTAGAAGGAAGTGGGAGGAGGAGGAGGAGGAGGAGAGGACTGTGGGGGTGCTCTCTGAGTTTGATGGTTTTCCGGCAGATTTTTCATGACCCAACTAGGGAACATGATCAGTGCTAGAAGGGAGTGGGGGTTAAGAAAAAAAAAGAAAGAAAGAAAGAAAAAGAGAGAGAGAGAGAGAGAGAGAGAGAAAGAAAGAGGAGGAGGAAGAAGGAGAAGGAGAAGGAGAAGGAGAAGGAGAAGGAGAAGGAGAAGGTCTTCTTCTTCTTCTTCTTCTTCTTCTTCTTCTTCTTCTTCTTCTTCTTCTTCTTCTTCTTCTTCTTCTTCTTCTTCTTCTTCTTCTTCTAGAAGAAGAAGAAGAAGAAGAAGAAGAAGAAGAAGAAGAAGAAGAAGAAGAAGAAGAAGAAGAAGAAGAAGAAGAAGAAGAAGAAGAAGAAAGAAAGAATCTAGTCTGCTTCAGGTGTGGAGCAAGGTCTGAAGTTCACCAAAGGACCGAAGAAGAAGAAGAAGAAGAAGAAGAAGAAGAAGAAGAAGAAGAAAGAAAGAATCTAGTCTGCTTCAGGTGTGGAGCAAGGTCTGAAGTTCACCAAAGGACCCTTCCAGGAATTTCCAAACAGTGCTAGAAGGGAGTGAGGTTTAGGTTTAGGAGGAGGACGACGACTGTGGGGTCCTGGGTGCTCTCTGAGCTTGGTTGTTTTCTTACAGACGTTTCATCACCCAACTAGGGAACATCATCAGTGCTACAATGAAACATCTGCGAGAAAACAAGCTATCTCAACAGTCCACCAAGGCCTCCAGTCGTCGTCCTCTTCTTCCTTCTTCCTGGACCACTAGTGGGGACCCCTGTGGGAAAGCCCTGCACAACTACACTGTGTGTCAACGGAGAGTCTGTTCCCCCCTCCCTCCGATTCAGACTCGGTCATTTTCCCGTCGGTCTACGGGGAACCCCGGATGTCCAGAAGAGAAGGACCCATACCATCATGGTCCTCTTCAGATCCTCTTCGGGGACCCGGCCAGCGCAGAACATGTCCCGGTCTGCGAAGTACTGAGTAGCCACGTCTCCGATGGGCAGTTTGGACAGGATCACTTTGGCCCCGGATTTGTGGAGCTTATCCAGCTTGTCATATAAAATGTTCCACTCGGCGTCCACGATGGCCTGGTAGTCCTGTAGAGGCAGATCCAAAAGGCTGGGATTATCTAACCACAAGACAACGGATCATGGTTTTGGCGCGCAACAGACCAGCTTTTGATTGTGGTTGAAAAGAAGGAAGTGGGTTATTTCAAATAACATATACAATAATAGAGGGAGATCTATTTGACGATCTAAAAGCACTGATATGGAAGCCTAGTTGGCAAAGAAAGAAAGCCCGAATAAGGTTGAGGAAAAGTGGGGTTTTGACTTATTAGAGGGGATTTTATATTATTAATTAGAGGGTTTAAAGGGAGAAGCTGAGATAAGGGGAATTCTGGTCCTGAGATTCAAAACACTTGGAAATTAGTTGAAAATAAGGACTGTATCTGTTTAATATTTAAAAATTTGACCTAAAAGGAAAAAGAAAATTAACTATTATGAGTATGTTTGATTTATTGATTAACCCAGGCAATATACATAATGGTTTTGATTTGTTAAAGGGGATATTGTATTATTTAGTAGATGATTTAATATGGGGGGGAAATAGATAACTCTTAGGAAATAGAACGAGATTACATTCAAATAGATAAAATGTGTATTTTGGATATCAAATTTTGTTATGAATTGAGACAAGGGAAATCATGGTTACCTAAAGCCCTCAAATCACAAATATCAAAGGTTAAATGGGAATATTGACGAGAAATAACAGGATATGGATTGTTTATGAAGATTGAATGTAATTAAGATATGTATAAGCTAAACAATTATTGATAAATGCAATAATGATGTTTTTATTGAGTTGATGTAATAAGAACTCTACTAGCTTGAATACGAGACAGTAAATGTTAAGAGAAAAAGAGAAGAAATATCTGATGTTGTAACCTGAGATTTGCACTAAAGATTTTGTTATCGAACTATTGATTAACCCAGTCACCACGTTGCTTTTTAAATACTTTAAATGTAAAATTGGAAAATTAATAATATATTATTAAAAAAAAAAGAAGTGGGGATAATTGATGTGGCGATAGCAAGCGCTACAGGCAGTCCTTGACTTAACAATCATTCGTTTAGTGACCGTTCAGTTACGACAGCGGTGAAAAAGGTGATTTATCACCGTTTTTCATCCTCACGACCGTCGGATCATCCCCAGGGTCTTGTGATTTACCTTTGGACACTTGGAAACTGACTTGTATTTATGACAGTTGCACTGTCCCGGGGTCATGTGATCCCTTTCAACGCCGTACAATGGGGCAAAACTCACTGAACGAATGTCTCGCTTAACGGCAGAAAGTTTGGGCTCAATTGTGGTCGTTAAGTCGAGGACTACCAATACAGTAATAATAATAATGACGAGGAGGAGGATGGCGTTTTCCTAGAGCACCCCTCCTCCTTTTGGGGTGGCCTTGTGGCCTTCAGCTGCTGGACCAGTATTTCATTTCTTAAAAGAAATGTTTAAGTGATGGGAGTTGGGCCTTAGAACAATAGGGAAAAAGCTGGAATTAAGGAGGAAGTTCCTAACAGTGAGGACAATTAACCAGTGGAACAGCTTGCCACCAGAAATCATGGGCGCTCCATCACTGGAGGTTTTTAAGACAGTCACTTGTCTGAGATGGTATAGGTCAGGGGTGGGCAACCTTGGCTCTTTTATGACTTGTGGACTTCAACTCCCAGGCTTGGTGCTTGGTGCTGTCTGGCTCAGGAATTCTGGGAGTTGAAGTCCACGAGTCATAAAAGAGCCAAGGTTGCCTATCCCTGGTATAGGTTCTCCTACTTGAGCAGGGGGCTGGACTAGAAGACCTCCAAGGTCCCTTCCAGCTATGCTCTATTCTATTATAGATCTATTCTATTCTATTTTCCTTTATTCTATTCCTATTCTATTCTATTCTATCTTTTCATATTCTATTCTATTCTATTTTCCAATATTTATTCTATTCTATTCTTATTTCTATTCTATTCTTATTTCTATTCTATTCTTATTTCTATTCTATTCTTATTTCTATTCTATTCTATATTCTACTCTACTCTACTCTACTTTCCAATATTTACTCTATTCTATTCTATTCTATTCTATTCTATTCTATTCTATTCTATTCTATTCTATTCTATTCTATTCTTCATTCTACTCTACTCTATTCTATTCCCAATTTTACCCATTTTAAGATGTGTGGACTTCAACTCCCATGCTGGCTGAGGAATTCTGGGGGATGAAGCCCACACATCTTAAAATGGTTACGCTGAGGAACCCTGGCTTAGGTACAACAGCCGTGTCCAGCCAAGATGTCCATCAACACAAAGCCTCCGAGACTCTCAGCCCACACCCCCTTTCTGCACAGCTTCCTCTGCCCTATCTGCACAGCTTCCTCTGTCCAACCCCTCCACCACCCCCCCAAGGAAGAGACCAGGCCTCACCGCCACATTCTGGACTCGGATTTCCGCGTTGTCCTTCTCGGCTTTCAGCTCCAACTCAATGTTCAGCAGGGCGATCTTGGGCGACTCGTACTTCTTGGGCTGCATCTCGAACCCGGCGTAGGAGAAGGTTTTCTTGAAGGCCACTCCAGCCACCAGCTGGGAATCCTGCGGAAAGACCAAATTGCTTAGGGGGGTGGGGGAGCTTCCCAAAACATCTGGCTAAGTCCTGCAATTCGCAAGACTCTAGAGCTTAACCCTTCCAAACAGCGTTTTCCCAACTTTTGAGAGGAGGGGGTGAGACTTCCAAGTCCCAGAATCCTCGGGGAGCGCGACGCTGGCTGGGGAATTCTGGGGGTTGAAGTCCAGAAGTCCTAAAGGGGCCCTAGCTCACCACCTGGATAGAAGCTTGGCCCGAATTTTGGGCGGCTTCGTTTATTGAACACATCAAGAAACGCCCGGGACCATCCCGGACCGTCCCCCACTCCGGAAGCTCACCTCCAACGCTCCGCCTTGCACCTTCTTGATGCCGATCATTTTGATCTGCAGCAGCTCGTCCAGCATCATGACCGCGTCCACCACCATCTTGGCGAAGAACTCCTTTTGCTGGGAAATCAGCTTGGAGCTCAAAGCGGTGCTGGCGCACTTCTCCAGCAGGCCCATCAGCTCTCTGTTGGGGGGGGACGATGACGAGATTGGAGAAAACAAAGGAAGAGGGACGCTATGCATGGTTTATGACTTGTGGACTTCGACTCCCAGAATTCCTCAGCCAGGCACGCTGGCCAAGGAATTCTGGGAGTTGAAGTCCACTCCTCTTAAAGTCTACAGCAGGGGTCTTCAAACTCGGCCCTTTGATGACTTGTGAACTTCAACTCCCAGAATCCCTCAGCCAGCGTGCTTGGCTGAGGAATTCTGGGAGTTGAAGTCCACTCCTCTTAAAGTCTATATCAGGGTCTCCCAACTTGGCCCTTATATGACTCGTGGACTTCAACTCCCAGAATCCCTCAGCCAGTGTGCCTAGCTGAGGAATGCTGGGAGTTGAAGTCCACTCCTCTTAAAGTCTACAGCAGGGGTCTTCCAACTTGGCTCTTTGATGACTTGTGGACTTCAACTCCCAGAATTCCTCAGCCAGGCACGCTGGATGAGGAATTCTGGGAGTTGAAGTCCACTCCTCTTAAAGTCTATATCAGGGGTCTTCCAACTTGGCCCTTGTATGACTCGTGGACTTCAACTCCCAGAATTCCTCAGCCAGGCACGCTGGCTGAGGAATTCTGGGAGTTGAAGTCCACGAATCATAAAGTGGCCAAGCTTGGGGACCCCTGCTTTAGGCCAGCCCGGGCTGAGGCAGCTCTAATTCTCAATTACAGCTAGTCCTCGACATACGACCACAACAGAACCCCACATTCACGTCGCTAAGCGAGACCTTTGCTCCGCCAGCTCTGCTCCATTTGGCCACCTTTCTCGCCACGCCGCATCCCCGCCGTTGTTCAGTTAGGTAACGCGGTGGTCGATCCGGTTTATCCCGTGGATAAATATTTATGGGATCTCAGAACAGGCAGATGATGCAAAGCATACATCCTCAGAGGCAAAGGAGCTCTGGCTAATTTAGGGAATGGAGTTGGGGTTACTTCTGGCCCCCGTTTTCCATCAGACTCCAAAAGGGAGGAATGAGTAATAGGGCAACCATCGAGGAGAGAAATCTCTCCCGGAAATCCAGAGTACGGATCAGCTTGGGGAAGGCCAGATTTAAATATATTTCTCCCCCCCCTCGCCAAGGATTGTTCTAGTAACAGAACAGACTATGGAGTTCCTCTCTCTGGGTGTCAACTGCATTTCATCCATCCCGCTCGTTCGAGAATTGATTTTTCCCCGCAAACAGAATCGCAAAAGAGACCGAGCCCCTTACCCCTGGTCTGTCTTCTTGATTGTGACGGCAATCTTCCTGATCTTATCCACTGCCTGCCGAAGGAAAAAAAAGAAAAGGTCAATCCATACTCCAAAGCCCCTGAAGGCAGGACAAGAAGCAGCAGATGGAAACTAACCAAAGAGAGAAGCAACCTGGAACTAAGGAGAAACTTCCTGACAGTGAGAACAATTAACCAGTGGAACAACCTGCCTCCAGAAGCGGTGAATGCTCCAACACTGGAAGTTTTTAAGAAGAGACTGGACAGCCATTTGTCCGAAATGGTACAGGGTTTCCTGCCTGAGCAGGGGGTTGGACTAGATGACCTCCGAGGTCCCGCCCAACATTATTATTACTATATTATTATTATTATTATTATTATTATTATTATTATTATTATTATTATTAATAATAATAATAATAATAAAATTTCCCTTTTCTCCCAGTACACAACAGGTAGAATTGTGGAGCCACAAGTTGCAAGGTGTGGCAGCAGCCAAAAAAGTCGACGCAGCCCTAGGCTGCATCAACAGAGGGACAGACTCAAGATCATATGAACTCTTAGTACTGCTTTATAAGGCCTTGGTAAGAGCAAATGGGGAATCCTGCATTCAGTTTTGGTCGCCACGATGTAAAAAAGATGTTGAGACTCTAGAAAGAGGGCAGAGAAGAGCAACAAAGATGACTAGGAGACTGGAGGCTAAAACATATAAGGAATGGTTGTTGGAATTGGGGATGTCTAGTTTAATGAAGAGAAGGATGAGGGGGGACAGGATAGCAGCGTTCCAGTATCTCAGGGGCTGCCCCAAAGAAGAGGGAGCTCTTCTCCAGAGTGCCTGAAGGCAGGATAAGAAGCAACAGATGGAAACTCACCAAGGAGAGAAGCAACCTGGAACTAAGGAGAAACTTCCTGACATTGAGAACAATTAACCAGTGGAACAACCTGCCTCCAGAAGCTGTGAATTCTCCAACACTGGAAGTTTTAAGAAGAGACTGGACAGCCATTGGTCTGGAATGGTATAGGGTTTCCTGCTTGAGCAGGGGGTTGGACTAGATGACCTGCATGGTCCCTACCAGCTGTTTTTCTAGAATTCTGTAAGGGTCTCCTGCTTGAGCAGGGGGTTGGACTAGAGCAGAGCCCCCCCCCCAACCTTTTGGGCACCAGGGACCGGTTCCGTGGAGAGATTTTTCCGCGGACCGGAAGGTGCGTGGTTTTGTGTGCTGCCTGCATCCCATGGATGAGGCTTTGCTTGTTTGTGTGGCATGCCGTGGCCTAGTACCGGTCCATGGACCGGGGGTTTGCAGACCCCTGGACTAGATGACCTCCAAGATCCCTTTCCAATCCAATTATACTATTTTCCTGAGTAAGCCTTCACCCTGTGTTCTCCAAAGCACCTGAAGGCAGGACCAGAAGCAACGGATGGAAACCAATCAAGGAGAGAAGCAACCTGGAATTGAGGAGAAACTTCCTGACAGTGAGGACAATTAACCAGTGGAACTGCTTGCCACCAGAAGTTGTGGGTGCCCCGTCACTGGAGGTTTTTAAGAAGAGACTGGGCAGCCATCTGTCTGAAATGGTACTATGGGGCTTCCTGCCTGAGCAGGGGGTTGGACTAGATGACCTCCGAGGTCCTTTCCAAGTCGGTTATTCTGTTACCTGCATCAATTAACCAGTGGAACTACTTGCCTCCAGATGTTACGGATGCTCTATCATTGGAGCTTTTCAAGGAAGACTGGACGGCCGCTTGTCTGAGATGGTAGAGGGTCTCCTTCTACTTTCTGGAGACCTCCTATCATCTCCTTATTCTTACATTCCTTCGATCAGTGGACCCCAACCTTTTGGGCACTAGGGACCGGTTCCATGGAGAAAGGTTTTACCGCAAAAACCGCTTCACCTGCTGCCTGCATCCCGCAGATGGGACTTCGCTTGCTTGCTTGCGCAGAGCAGTTTCTGCCACTGCTGCGGACTGGTGTCGGTCCACAGATCGGGGATTTGGGGACCCCTGCATTAGATCAAACAGTCTTCCGGAGGGCAAACAGGAGCACCAGGGTCTTCTAGCTTACCAGTTGTGTGGCCGTGCGGAAAGCCCGGATGATGATCTGGGGGTGAAGGCCTTCCTCCACGTAGGGCTTGATTTGCTTTAAGAATTCGGCCGCCAGGAGAGTCACCGACGTGGTGCCGTCCCCGACCTGGGAAGGAAAAGTCTCGGAATAAGAGGAAGGGCTTTCCTGGGTCAGCTGAGCAGCGAAACTCCCACTTTTCTTCCTCTGGGGACAGGGGTCTTCAAATTTGGCCCTTTGATGACTTGTGGACTTCAACTCCCAGAATTCCACACTGGATGAGGAATTCTGAGAGTTGAAGTCCACTCCTCTTAAAGTCTATATCAGGGGTCTTCCAAGTTGGCCCTTTGATGACTTGTGGACTTCAACTCCCAGAATTCCTCAGCCAGGCACGCTGCGCTAAGGGATTCTGGGAATTGAAGTCCACTCCTCTTAAAGTCTACATCAGGGGTCTTAAAACTTGGCCCTTTGATGACTGGTGGACTTCAACTCCCAGAATTCCTCAGCCAGGCACGCTGGCTGAGGAATTCTGGGAGTTGAAGTCCACTCCTCTTAAAGTCTATACTAGGGGTCTTCAAACGTGGCCCTTTGATGACTTGTGGATGTCAACTCCCAGAATTCCTCAGCCAGGCACGCTGGCTAAGGAATTCTGGGAGTTGAGGTCCACTCCTCTTAAAGTTTATAGCAGGGGTCTTCAAACTTGGCCCTTGGATGACTTGTGGACTTCAACTCCCAGAATTCCTCAGCCAGGAATTCTGGGAGTTGTAGTCCACAAGTCATCCAAGGGCCAAGTTTGAAGACCCCTGCTCGGGAGAATGGGAGTGTTCTGTCCCAGCCTATGTGAGTCCTTGTTAACTCACCAGGACAAACCCCCTCTTTTAATGAGTAGGCTGGCAATGCAGGAAAAACCAACCCCTTTTATTAATTAGCTACAGACCTGCAAAATGTCCCAACAGCCAAAGCAACCAAAACACGATTCAAACGGAGAATTGTTCACAGGCAAGGCAAACAGAATCTGATTCCATGAAACTTGAGTCTTTTGCAATCGGTTGCCTTCAGCAACCAGCATCGCCCACACCTTCCCTTTTTATTCTGCAGCCCCCAAGGCGTGGCTTCTCAATGCCTTCTCCTCCTGCCTTGGAGTCGCCCCATGGCCTCCCTCTGTCCTGCTCTGGTTGCCTCTCTGTGTTTGCCAGCGTCTGTGATGTCTTCCAGCTGTGAGTCCTCAGGGTCTGACTCGGCTTCCCCGCACAGCTGGGTCTCAGCCTGAGCACCAGTCCTGAAGCTCATCAGAGCCTTCCTCCTCCTCTGATGGCTCTCCAGGCCCCTCTTCCTCCTCCTCCTCGGATTCCCGGGACTCAGCTGCCGGGTCCACTGGCCGGCACGGAATCACAACAGGAAGTCTCTCCGCTGTCTCTCAGTGGGGCACTTCCTTCACTTTGCAGAGGCCTTGGGGAACCCCCTGGAATGCCCCCCCTCCACTTCTCTCAAAGGTGCTGTTCAAAAGGCTACTGGACTTTGTTAAGTACTGAAATGAATGAGATTTATTGACTAATTTGTTATTTACATGAGTATATGGAAAGTTGTTTAATAATAGAGTAATTATTAAGATTTAATATGCAAACCCGGACTGCTAGACTTGCTGAAGCGATGTTATTTTGTGGGATTAATCCCACTTTTGTGTTACCCCTTTCCCCTGGTCTAGCCTTTTTGTATGTTTCCCGTTGTCTTATCCTTTTTGGCCCTATCCCTTTATTACCTCTATAAAACTCAATAAAAATATTTTTTAAAAAAAGGCTACTGGACTTTGTTGGGGTTTCCCCCTCCCCTGAAAACATTTCACTTCTCATCCAAGATGCTTCATCCGTTCTGATAAAGGACCCATCCTTCCATCCGGTCCCCTCCCGCCCTCAGAACGGATGAAGCTTCTTGGAGGAGAAGCAAAATGTTTTCTCCTTCTTCTTCCTCAAGGAAAAAAACAAAAGAAAACAAAAAAACAGCCCAGTTGCCTTTTGAAGAAAACATTCATCAGGACAATGGATGACGGAGAACCTGCATAGACACCCACCCACCCACCCCTCAGTTGTGTGTCCCCTTTCCCCCAAGCCCACCTCTGCATCCTGGGACTTGGCAATATCCACCAGCGTCTTCGCAGCAGGGTGGACCACGTCGAGAAGCTTCAGGATGGTGGCGCCGTCATTGGAAATGGTCGCTTTGCCTGCAAAGATGGACAGTTGTTGGGACTCCAGAAAGAGTGCAGAGAAGAGCAACAAAGATGATCAGGGGACTGGAGGCTAAAACACATAAGGAACGGTTGCTGGAATTGGGAATGTTTAGTTTAATGAAGAGAAGGACGAGGGGGGACATGATAGCAGTCTTCCAGTATCTCAGGGGTTGCCCCAAAGAAGAGGGAGTCAAGCTATTCTCCAAAGCGCCTGAGGGCAGGACGAGAAGCAACGGATGGAAATTAATCAAGGAGAGAAGCAACCTAGAACTAAGGAGAAACTTCCTGACAGTGAGGACAATTAACCAGTGGAACAACCTGCCTCCAGAAGCGGTGAATGCTCCAACACTGGAGGTTTTTAAGAAGAGACTGGACAGCCATTTGTCTGAAATGGTGTAGGGTTTCCTGCCTGAGCAGGGGGTTGGACTAGATGACCTCCAAGGTCCCTTCCAACTTTATTATTGTTGTTGTTGTTGTTGTTATTGTTATTATTATTTGTCAGATCTGTATACAGAAGACTATTGGATGTATTGGGACATTTGAGTAAAATCCGAACAACGAAAGAGGAGCCTGTCAGGATGAGACCCATGTAGTCCGACCCACGTAGGTCCACAAGGCTTAAAACCCACCCAATGTGGAAACCCCTGACCTCCTGGCAATGGTGGGTTCCCTGTCAGCACCAGCCTCACCTCTGTCGTCCACAATGAGTTTGTCCATGCCCCGGGGGCCCAGCGTGGTCCGCACGGCTTCCGCAATCACTTGGCAAGCGCTGATGTTACTAACCAGCTGCGGGATGCCTTGGGAAGTGTCCGTGCCTTCCTTCAACAGGATAACAGGTGTGGGCTGCAGGTAAAAGAAGGTTGGGTCAGAGGTCAGGGATCGCAGCAACACATTGGATTGCACGCACAAGGAAATTGTTATCCAGTTATTTCTGGCATGGAAAAGGCAGAAAGCTGAAGAGTAGAGTAATGATAAGAATAGAATAATGATAATGGAATAGAATATAATGTTAAGAATAGAATAGAATAATGATAATGGAATAGAATATAGAGTAATGTTAAGAATAGAATGATAACAGAATAGAGTAATGATAAGAATAGAGTAGAATATAGAACAGAATAGAATATAGAATATATAAAAGAATAGAATAGACTAGAGATAGGATAGAATGATAGAATAATAATAGAATAATAATAGAATGAATAGAATAAAATAGAATAATGATAGAATAAGAATAGAATAAGAATAATAAGAATAGAATATAAGGATAGAATAGAATAAGAATAGAGTAATGATAGAATAATAGAATAACAATAGAATGATAGAATATAGAATAGAATGATAGAATAGAATAGGAATAATGAATAGAATATAGAACAGATTAGAATATAGAATAGAGTAGATAATAGAATAGAATATAGAGCAATCTTAAGAATAGAATAATGATAAGAATAGAATATAATATAGAACAGAATAGAAAGTAGAGAATAGAGAATAGAATAGAACAGAACAGGAGCTGGAAGGGACTTTGGAGGTCTGCTAGTCCAGCCCCCTGCTCAGGCAGCTTGGTAAAAACAACAGTGATGTCTTAAGGCAGTGGTTCTCAACCTGTGGGTCGGGACCCCATTTGGGGTCGATCGACCATTTCACGGGGGTCGCCAAGCAAGGCTGTCCGCCATTTTTTTTGTCTGCCATTTTTTTTGTCCGCCATTTTTTTCCCCTTTTCTGGCGGGTGCCTTACCTCCCTTGGGCTGGGCCAGCTGGTGGTCGGCCTGCTCCGTCTCTGCCACTTGCCAGCTACGCCTCGGCCGGCGCAGGGGGCGGCGCTCCCGGGCAGGGAAAGTCCTCGACTTACGACCGGTTGGGTAGTCCTCGACTTACGACCGGTTTAGTCCTCGACTTACGACCGGTTAGGGTCGCGGTATTAAAAAGGCTGAGAACCACTGTCTTAAGGGATGTACACATAGTCCTCAACTTACGGCCACAACGGAGCCTCAAATACCTGTTGCCCAAGTGAAACATTTGCTAAGGGCGTTTTGCCCCGTCTGACCATCTTTCTTGCCGGTCGCTAAGCGAACCAATGCAGTTGTTCAATGAACCACAAGCTGGTTAAGTGAACATGGCTTCCCCATCATCAACACTGAGTCAGTTGCCAAGGGTCTGAATTTGGATCGCCTGACGAGATGAGGATGCCGCCAACGGCCGCAAGCGTGAAAGGCGGCCCCGAGTCCCCTTTTTCCAGGGCCCTTCTGACTTTGAACGGTCACTAAATGAACCCGTTGCAATGTCGAGGACTGCCTGGATTGTGTTTATCTACTGTTGAAAGAAGCCCAGGCAGTGAGATGGGGCAGGACATAAATTAAAACTATAAATTAAAACATATCAAGGAGAGAAGCAACCTGGTGGAACTAAGGAGAAACTTCCTGACAGTTAGAACAATTAACCAGTGGAACAACCTGCCACCAGAAGCTGTGAATGCTCCAACACTGGAAGTTTTTAAGAAGAGACTGGACAGCCATTTGTCTGAAATGGTATAGGGTTTGCTGCCTGAGCAGGGGGCTGGACTAGATGCCCTCCAAGGTCCCTTCCAACTTGATTATTATTATAAAAAAATTAAAATTTTACAAATAGGGGAGGGGCGCTGCCTCTTCTGCACACCCATCCCGTGCATCACAGGATAAGAGGCCTCGTAACGTCTTCACACGTGCACTCGTCCACAATACCTGTAGGTTAGGTCTCGTTTGGGGGGCAAATGCCCTTTATTCCCTCTGGGACTACGCCTCCCACAAGGCCTCGCGGCGAGGCAGCCATTCGGCTAACGGAGCCGGCTGCCGCAGAGCATGCCGGGAGTTTTAGTCTCCGGGGTTCCAGCCCTGACCGCGTGCAGCCCGTTGGGCTTTAAGCTCCGGCTCGAGGGAGGCCTTTGTACGTTACAGGAGCGCAGCCGCCGGCGAGGCTCCCGCGTCGGCCTCCCGCCCACCGGCGACCCATCCCGGCTTCCCATCAATACCGGCTCCTTCTCGCCGAGAAGCCTCTCCCGAGGAGGAGAAGGCCACCCGCGAGGAGAACGACGCCCGCCCCGCGGCGGATGGCGGCGGATAAACGCGGCTCCGCCACCGCTTTCCCCCTCACTCACCATCATCTTGGCGGCGGCCCTGGTTAAACGCTCCCTCCCCCAGGATGCACCGCGGTCGCCTAGAAACTTCGCGGGGGCCGGGCCAAAGGAAAGGGCGGGGCTGCAAGGGGAAGTACGGCGCGAGTCTCATAGAGAGAAGAAAAAGGAAGAGTCCTCCTCCCGCGGGCGCTTCGGAGTTCATATTTAAACCTTTTTTTTTGCTTCCTTTCCAGGCATATTTTTTTTTCTTTTACAATAAAGGAGAAATTTAATTATTCTTGAAAATAGTGGGGATTTTTGGCCGAGGCGGTAGCAAAAGGGTGGCTTGCATTAATCCGTTATTCGCTTGGGCGTGGTTTCTCAATGTCAGCATCTTTGAAACGGGCGGACTACAACTCCCAGAATTCCCCAGCCAGCTTGCTTAGGGTTTTTAGAGCAGGGTTTCTTAAACTTTTTGCTTTCGTGACCCTTTCCCTTTGATAAAAATGAGGGGGGACCCTCCAAGGAGTTTTTCTTTGTAGGGGTTGTATTTATCGATAGTTACCCTATTAAAAATTAAAACGGAGGCGTTTGGGAGAATGCTTGT
>NW_015388900.1:150531-158031 GCF_001527695.2 Protobothrops mucrosquamatus
GGAGGGGAGAGAGGGGGAGAGAGAAGGAGGGAGGGACAGAGGGAAGGGAGAGAGGGAGAGAGAGAAGGATAGATGGAGAGACAGGGAGAGATAGAAGGAGAGAAGAGAGGGAGGGAGAGACGGGGAGAGAGGAGAGAGTGAGGGGAGAGAGGGAGAAAGGGAGAGAGGAGGCAGGGAGACAGGGAGGGGAGAGGGGGAGAGAAAGAGATGGAGGGAGAGATAGAGGGAGAGAGGGAGGGGGAGAGGAAGACGGAGGGAGGGAGGGAGAGGGGGGAGAGACAGAGACAAACCACTCATGCACGGCTTCTGGGCTTAAACTGCAGTTCCTTCAAGTGTCACGACAATCACACCCTTTGGGGGAATGTCTGTTTTCCTGGCTTCTGAAGACATCCACGCTCCTCTTTCTCTCTGCCGATTGCCAGGTTTACGCATCCAGGAGTACCTTTACTTCCACGTCCTCAGTCCGGGAGATATCCGTTACACCTTCACGGCTACGCCAGCCAAGGACTTTGGCGGAGTCTTCGTAAGTCAGCTTGTCTCCCTGGAGAACTGGGTCTTTTTCTTGCCCGTTGTGCCCAAGCTCTCCTTTCCTTCTCAGGGCCGTCTCCGGAAGAGAGAAGGAAGGAAGGAAGGAAGGAAGGAAGGAAGGAAGGAAGGAAGGAAGGAAGGAAGGAAGGAAGGAAAGGGTTAAAAGAATAATTAGCACCCTCTTGCAACTGCCCCTCCCAGGGTTGCAACCCTAGTTTGGAGGAAGATCTTGAGATGTTCCTCAGCTAGAGGTCGTCTAGATGTTCCTCTCATCGTCGGTCTGGTTCTGGGAGGACCAGATTGTAGTTGAGCCACATCTGGAGGACCTTTGCTGGTAGGGCAACCTTTCCTGACCTCCACCTGCACATCTGTGGGGAGATGATTTGGGGAGAAGGAATATGGCACACCTGACCCAGTTCTTGTCCCGATCGTTGGCTCGGCCTTCTTATCAAGCTGATTGTTTGGGAGCAAAAAAATCAGAGAAAGGTATTAATACGTGGGAATATTTATAGCGTAGGCTTGAACTGTGGGGTCCTTGGTGCTCGCTGAGCTGGGTGATATTCTGGCAGACGTTTCATGACCCATCTGGGTAACATTATCAGTGCTGGAAGGAAGGGGGGGTGTTGGAGGAGGAGGAGGAGGAGGAGGAGCANGAGGAGGAGGAGGAGGAGGAGGAGGAGAAGAAGAAGAAGAAGAAGAAGAAGAAGAAGAAGAAGAAGAAGAAGAAGAAGAAGAAGAAGAAAGAAAGAAAGAAAGAAAGAAAGAAAGAAAGAAAGAAAGAAAGAAAGAAAGAAAGAAGACTGTGGGGTCCTGGATACTCTCTGAGCTTGGTGGTTTTCTTGCAGACGTTTCAGGACCCAACTAGGGAACATCATCATTGCTAGAAGGGAGGGGGGTTTGCAGAGAGGAGGAGGAGGCCTGTGGACTCCTTGGTGCTCTCTGACCTTGTTTTCTTGCAGACGTTTCATTACCCAACTAGGGAATGTCATCAGTGCTCGAAGGCACTGATGGTGAGTGGAGAAGGGAGAGGGAGAGGAGGAGAAGGGTGACCGAGGGGTCCTCGGTGCTCTCTGAGCTTGGTTATTTTCTTGCAGACATTTCATTACCCAGCAATGTAACATCACCAGTGCTGAGCATCAGTGCATGGCTGGCTGGGAAATTCTGGGAGTTGAAGTCCACCCATCATAAACTTGCGGAGGTTGAGAAACATGGATTGACCCAATAAATCTGGCCCTATACGGAGCTGTGTAGAGTTTAGTAACGCCCTGGGTCCCATCAACAAAACCCAGAAGTTGCTGTGCATGGATTTGGGGAAGCCGTTAGGGCGAACCTTGTCGCTCCTGGGCACAGGACGATGGGTCCCACCCTGCAGGCCGTGGTTTTTAATCTTCCCTCTTTTCTGTATCTCCCGCTTGCCCAGAACATGAGATTCGAGCAGATCTACCTGGTTCCGTCCGATCCTCCAGATGCCTGCGGGGCGTTGAACAACGGGGTCTTTATTGAAGGCCAGATCGCCTTGGTGGAACACGGGTGAGTTGCTTTCGCACGCCGGTGGAAATCAGCGGGCTGCTTTTCGTGCTCCGTGTTCGAATCTCGGCCGGAGAATCCAGGATGGGGTTCATTTCAGCAGGAAGCCCACCCCTAGATCTTTCAGGGACCCTCGAACCAACGAGCAGGTCCAGATGAAACGGTGCTGGATTTAAGGGTGTCCACGACACGACACGTCACGACACGTGGTCAAGAAGAAGAAGCATCCCAAAGGTGCTTTTTCAAAAGACAACTGGACTTTGTTTCGAAAATGTTTCGCTTCTCCTCCAAGAAGCTTCTTCAGTTCTGACTGAACGGTGGAGGATGGAAGGATTTATATTCTTTGCAGTCATCTGAGCGTTAGTACTCTCTCTGAGAATCGTTGAAGCCACTTGGAGGTTCATCTACGCCCTCAAGGTCATCTGAGGGGTGCAAATGGATGTGGGACCTTCTTGAAACTGCTGAAAGGACTTGTTGTAAACAGATGGGAGTGTGTGTGTGTTATCCCTCCCCCTCCGTTGAGGAAGGGCTGTTCAGTTTGGAGCTAGATGGTCTCTTGGAGCCCTCTTTCAAACCACTGGTCCTCTCGGTCCAGAATGCGGACTTTGCTGTTTTCGAAAGAGCGGCCTTGGTCTTTCAAATGCAGACGAGCTGCTGACTCTTGTCCTGAGGGGTTCGTTCTTCTACGCCAGGGGTAGGCAACCTTGGTTCTTTTATGACTGGTGGACTTCAACTCCCAGAATTCCTGAGGCAGCCATGCTGAGGGAAAAGGGAGAGGTTTCCAAGCTGAGCCATGCTGGCTCAGGAATTCTGGGAGTTGAAGTCCACGAGTCGTAAAGCGGCCTAGGCCTAGATTAGAGGTAGGCAAGCTTGGCTCTTTTAGGACTGGTGGACTTCAACTCCCAGAATTCCTGAGCCAGCCACGCTGAGGGAAAAGGGAGAGGTTTCCAAGCTGAGCCATGCTGGCTCAGGAATTCTGGGAGTTGAAGTCCACAAGTTGTAAAGCGGCCTAGGCCTAGGCCAGAGGCAACCTTGGTTCTTTTATGACTCGTGGACTTCAACTCCCAGAATTCCTCAGCCAGCCACACTGAGGGGAAAGGGAGGTTTCCAAGCTGAGCCATGCTGGCTGAGGAATTCTGGGAGTTGAAGTCCACGAGTCATAAAAGAGCCCAGGTTGCCTACCCCTGTCCTACGCTGTGCCAGGCGTTTGTGAAGTGGTTGTTTCGTTTCTCCAAGGTACGTTGGAGATAAACACAGATAAACCTCCAAGTGGCCTCAACGACTCTCAGAGGGTGCTAACGACTAGATGACCTCAAGGAATATAAACCCTTCCATCCTCCACCATTCAATCAGAACTGAAGAAGCTTCTGGGATGAGAAGGGAAACGTCTTCAACGAAAACTTTTGAAAAAGCACTTTTGGGACAACCAAAATGACGGAGAATCTCCCTAGACAAGAACTCACGAGGGGAACCATAACAGTGTGACCATAGCACCATTTGTGTGTGTGTATGTGTGTGTGCATTGTCAAACACCCTGCCGCTCACGTGGAACCGTTTTATCTCCTCTCCACCGGCCCACAGACCCGGGAAGGTTGGGGACTCCCGATCTGAATGCATAAATATGGACTTGGGGGGGGGGCTTTTTCAACAGGGGCTGCTCATTTCTGTCCAAGACTCGCACGATCCAGGAACACGGAGGCCAAGCAGTGATCATTGCAGACAATAGTTACGACAAGGACACAACCTACGTGGAGACGATGCAGCCCAGGGCCGACATCCCGGCCCTTTTCCTGCTGGGGAGAGACGGGTGAGTGACAGGGGGCTGCAGCCGAGACCCGCCCTCTCTCTCCTGACCCTAAACCCCATTTGTACAGCTAAACCACTTAAAGTGGCTTAGGACCGTGTTTCACACTTACGACCGTTGCAGCATTCCCCCGCAGTCAGTTGATCAAAATTCAGACGCTCAGCAACCGGTTCGTATTTATGACGGTCGCGGTGTCCCCCGGGGGGTCCACGCGATCCCCTTTTGTGACATTCGGACAAAGTCCATGAGGAAGCCAGCTTCACTTAACAACCAAGTTGCTCGCTTAACGACCACAACGATTCACTTGGGCAACCGTGCTACTGACTTAACTGCAGTGATTCACTTCGCAGCTGTGGCAGGAACGGTCGTAAAACGAGGCAAAAGTCACTTAACAAACGTCCCGCTTAGCGACAGAAATGTTGGGGCTCAATTCGTGGTGGTTAAGATGAGGACTGCCTATATCAGGATTTGGTGATTTGTGACAGCTTTTAGTTGGGAGAAAAATTGCAGGATTCTGTTCCTTTTTAGAGTTGCTGCTGTTGCTGCTATATTTTTTATTATTTTATTTTACATTATTATTATTATTGATCATCGCACAGTCAGCCAGATGTTCAGACTGGATTTGGCATTTTGTCTACCTATCGAGTCCTTACCCAGGACCTGGGATAGGCAGATGTGGATGTTTGATGGTATTACAGATCTCGTCGCAGGATGGAAGCAGTTCCTAGTAAGGCCGCCTTTTGCAATTGACTGATGGCGAATTTGTCAATGCCGATGATGGTGTTCCAGTGGTGCTCCAGTTGTTTTGGGATTGCACCCAAGGCGCCTATTACTAATGGTACCACCCTTGCTTACCTTTGCCACAGTCTTTCTATTTCTATTTGTAGGTCTTTGTATTTTGTGATCTTCTCCAGTTCTTTCTCATCTATTCTGCTGTCTTTATTATATTATTATTATTATATTTTTTCCAGTTTCTCGTCTGTAAACCACCTAGAGCTGCTACGAGCTATAGAAGTTCTCTAAATAAAATAAAGAATAAATAAAAAATAAAGAATAAATAAATACCCCCCCCCCCTTGCCTTACTTTTACCCAGGTACATGATCCGTCGCTCTCTGGAGCAGCACGGGCTCCCTTGGGCCGTGATTTCCATCCCGGTCAACGCCAGCAGCGTTCCGGCTTCCGAATTCCTGCAGCCTCCAAGGATTTTTTGGTAGCAAAAAGGAGGAGGGAGCGAGCTGCGGCGTCGCAGAACCGGACGGAAGAGATAGAAGATCCCAATCCACGGATCACCGTTGTCACCCAGTCCTGCAGCTTATGGGACCACAGGATCGTTTTTGATGAAGGGAAACTGACCGGACCGTGTCATCTGGATGGCTGCTTCTTCTGGCCCAGATAACACCCACTGGAACTGGTGGGCCCAACCAGCAGCTCTTGAGGCCCAAAGAGGAAGCCTGGACAGCTGTTTGGCTTGTTGCCGATGGCTTGCTGGTGTGATGGTGGTTACCAGGTGGTCTCAAATCCGAGAATCCCAAGGCCATGTCTTCAAGAAATGTTTGCCTTGCCCTCACTTCCCGAGTCTGGGGTCTGAACCCTAGGGGGGCATTTAAGAACCCCCCCCTAGTTTCAAATTCAGATGCCAACCTGGGCAAAATATTGACCAGATGGACATTTGGGTGGGTGGGTTAGAGGACCACGTCATCCGTACGGTGGTGGTTTTGTGGGTGACAACGCCCGAGTTCACACGCGACAAAGCAAACTATGGTTTAATGCAGAGGTTGGATGGCAAGGACTAAGCCTGGGGAGGGGGCAGTGTGTGTGTGTGTGTGTGTTGCATACTTTCAGCGGCCTTTCACAGTTTGGGCACTTCCCCCCCAAGATTTAAGGGTCAACCCCCCAATTCAAGAAGCATGGTTTTTGTTAAGTTCTCGACTTAATATGTTCATTTAGTGACGGTTCAGGGTTACGACGGCACTGGGGAAAAAGGGGGCCGTACGGCCGTTTTTCGCACTTATGAACTGGCCGAACGCCGGATTGTGTTGTGTTTTGCCTTTGTCAATCACTGCCGGTCACCCTCCCTGATTAAAACCAAAAGGCCACATTCTCCAGCCCTTGGGGGTCTCTCTGCTGGCTAGTTCTCTCATTTATTTAATCAGGATTATTTATTTATTCCTTTGTTTTAAAAAACCCACCTTTATTGCAGGAAGTCCTAAACTTACAACAGTCCCATTTAGTGACCGTTCGAAGTCACGACGGCGCTGAAAAAAAGGGACTTGGGACCGTTTTTCGCACTTACGACCATCGCAGCCATCCCCGTGGTCACGTCAGCTCGGCAACTGACTCGGAGTTATGACGGTCGCCGTGTCCCGGGGTCACGGGATTCCCCCCTTTCGCGACCGTCCGAGAAGCGGAGTCAATTGGGGGGGGGAGACGGATTCGCTTAACAACCCCGTGTTACTAAATGAAGAACCGCAGTGATTCGCTTAACGACGGCGGTAAGAAAAATCGTAACATGGGAAGGAGTCGCTTAACGAATGCCTCGCTTAACGCGGAGATTTTGAGCTCAGCTGTGGTCGTAAGCCTGTATAGCAAGTCCTCGGCTTGCGAGCATTCGTTTTGTGACCGTTCAGTTACAACGGCACCGGGAAAAGGGGGCTTACGGCCGGTTTTCACACTTAACGACGGTCGAAGTTTAACCTCTGTGTCGAGAAAGGTGGTAAAATGGGGCAAAGCTTGCTTAGCGGCCGTCTCGCTTAGAAGCGGAAACGTTAGGCTCCG
The DNA here is from genome assembly GCF_001527695.2 of Protobothrops mucrosquamatus. Taxonomy (NCBI): domain Eukaryota; kingdom Metazoa; phylum Chordata; class Lepidosauria; order Squamata; family Viperidae; genus Protobothrops; species Protobothrops mucrosquamatus. Next base: position 157,167 of record NW_015388900.1, read on the forward strand.
TTGCAGTCGTAAGACGAGGACCACGTCGGGTCTGGAGAGGAAGAAAGCCAAACACGCCAGCCCGAAGCAAATCCTTTTGTATTGAAGGAGGTGGACCGATTTGCATAGAATTACAAAACTCCCTCTCGGAAGGAGCGTAAAACGGACGGACGGACAAGGGCACGCAACCACACACTGTCCACTCACTCACTCAATCCCGGCTCAGGACGGCAGGCAAGATTTAAAATCAGGGTTAAAGCAGGCCGGACGTCTGAACGTCTGGGAAGCTGATGGGGACGCCGGCTCAGGAAGCAGGCCAAGCAAACGCGGGGTCTGGATTCGGGTCCCGGCTTTTGGAGGTCGTGGGTTGAGATCCAGAGTCAACCCAGCCTCGATCTGCTTGGGGAGGGAGGGAGGGAGGGAAGGAAAGAAGGGAGGGAGGGAGGAGGAGGGAGGAAGAAAGAGAAGGAAGGAAGGAAAAGAGGGAGGGAGGAAGATAAGGGAAGGGAGGGAGGAGGAAGGAAGGGGAGGGAAGGAGGGAAGGAAAAGAGGCAGGTAGAGAGGCAGGGAGGAAGCGAGAGAGGAAGAAAGAAGGAAGGAAGGAAGGAAGGAAGGGAGGGAGGAGGAAGTAAGGGGAAGGAGGGAGGAAGGAAGAGGGAGGGAAAGAAAAGAGGAAGGGAGGGAGGGAGGAAGAGAAGGGAAGGGAGGGAGGAGGAAGGAAGGAGAGGGAAGGAGGGAGGGAAGGAAAAGAGGAAGGGAGGAAGCAAGAGGAAGAAAGAAGGAAGGAAAGGGAGGGAGGGAGGAAGATAACGGAAGGGAGGGAGGAGGAAGTAAGGGGAAGGAGGGAGGAAGGAAGAGGGAGGGAGGGAAAGAAAAGAGGAAGGGA
>NW_015388900.1:163031-167775 GCF_001527695.2 Protobothrops mucrosquamatus
GAAAGGAAAGGAAGGAAAGGAAGAGAGAAGGGAAGGGAAGGGAGGACAGGAGAGAAAAGGGGAGGGAAGGGAAGGGAAGAGAAAGGGGGGAGAGGGAAGGGAAGGGAAAGGGTGGCTAACCTAGAATTCTTCACATGCCCTGTTGACACCTCACCTCTCCCTGGGGGATGTCTTCCACCGCGCTCAGATGCAGGAGGCCGCTGTTCTCCGGGAAGGAGGCCTCGGCGTTGGGGATGCAGCTGTGGTTGCCTGCAAGAAGGAAGAGAGAGGACGGGTGTCCGGCTGAGGGAGCCGCTCCTGGCCGGCCTCTTCGGCCAAGATCCGGCCCAGGAGATCCGCTGGGTCCCGGCTACTCACAGCAGCTCTGCAGCACGTAGAGGCCGGAGCCCTCGCAGTTCAGGAAGTCCCCTGTCTCTACATCCAAAGAGACAGAGAGAGAGGCGGTGAGGGGAGGCAGGCGGACGGTGGCCGGAACCACGTCCGGAGCAGGCCCAGCGACTGAGTCGGAGAGTCCTCGCTCTACGACGGCTCGCTTAGCAACCATCCCAAGTTATGACAGATATCCCCCCCACCCCAAAAAAAAGGTACTTCAAGCCCAGTTGCAAAGTTCTAACAGCTGCCCCCCCCCTTCGTGGTCCTGCCCCACATCCATGGCCGTCCCTGAGAATTAGGGGGGCACTTCTGCACATCTGGGGGCTGCGGAGGGCGAGGAGGGAGGAGCTCGTGGGTCCTCTGATACACAGGGGAGGGGGTCTGTTTTGGGCTGTCTGGGGAGGGGGAGGGAGGGAGGGAAGAAGGAAGGAAGGAGAGATGGGAGGGAGGAAGAAAAAGAGGAATGGATGGATGGAAGGAAGGAAGGAAGGAGAGAGAGAGATGGAAGGGATGGATAGATGGAAGGAAGGAAGGAAATAGATGGGAGGGAAGAAGAAAAAGAGGGATGGATGGATGGAAGGAAGGAAAGAGAGAGAAAGGAAGGGTTGGAAGGGAGGGAGGAATAGATGGAAAGGATGGAAGGATGGAGGAAGGGAAGGAAGGAGAGAGAGATTGGAGGGACAGTGAGGGAGGGAGGGGATAGATGGGAGGGAGGAAGAAAAAGGGATGGATGGATGGATGGAAGGAAGGAAGGAGAGAGAGATGGAAGGGATGGATAGATGGAAGGAAGGAAGGAAATAGATGGGAGGGAAGAAGAAAAAGAGGGATGGATGGAAGGAAGGAATGAGAGAGAGAAAGGAAGGGATGGAAGGAAGGGAGGAATAGATGGAAAGGATGGAGGAAGGGAAGGAAGGAAGAAGAGAGAGATTAGAGGGACAGTGTGTGTGAGGGAGGGAGGGAGGGAGGGAGGAGATAGATGGGAGGGAGGAAGAAAAAGGAATGGATGGATGGAAGGAATGAGAGAGAGAGAAAGGAAGGGACGGAAGGGAGGAATAGATGGAAGGATGGAGGAAGAGAAGGAAGGAAGGAGGGATTGGAGGGACAGAGCGAAGGAGGGAGGGAGGGAAGGGAGGGAGGGAGGAAGGAGATAGATGGGAGGGAGGAAGAAAAAGAGGAATGGATGGATGGAAGGAAAGAGAGATAGAAGGGATGGATAGATGGATGGAAGGAAGGAAATACATGGGAGGGAAGAAAAAGAGGAATGGATGGATGGAAAGAGGGAGAAAGGAAGGAAGGAAGGAGGGAGGAGATGGGAAGAATTGAGGGATGGAATGGAAGGAAGGAAGGAGAGAGATTGGAGGAACAGAGGGAAGGAAGGGAGGGAGAAAGAAGAAAGGAAGAAAGGAAGGAGAGATGGAGGGAGGGAGGGATGGAAGGAAGGAAGGTCTGGACCCCTCTCTGAGCTCTTTGAAAGCATTTGATCAGCCCTTCACCCTCTGATCCTCGGAGATCTTCAGTAGCTCTTTCAGACCAGCATGACATGGGGATGCTACCCATCTCCCCCCCAAACGTCTGGCAGTCGCCCCATTCCCTCCAGTCCCGTGGGAGCCTCCTGCCCCCAAAGACCCATCCCGCCCTCCCCCCAGCAAGGCAAGGGCCTTCCCGGGGCTGGGGTGGGGGGTCTCCAGCCCACCTTTCTCAATGTCCTTGTAGAGCTGGTCTATGAAAGCGTCCAGCTGCTCCCGTTCTTGCGTGGGTAGCTCCAGAGCGTCGCAGGCGCGGACCCACTGACTCAGGGAGCTGCGGGGGGGGGGGGAGAAAGAGAGAGGGAAAGCCCACAGAAAAGTGGGGCAGGGGTCTAAACCTGCCCTAGATTTCTTTGGGGCTACAATCGGGCTGTCACAAAGAAAAGGGGGGGGGGGGGNGGGGGGGGGTCAAGCTATTCTCCAAAGCGCCTGAAGGCATGAACAAGAAGCAATGGGTGGAAACTAATCAAGGAGAGAAGCAACCTAGAACTAAGGAGAAACTTCCTGACAGTTAGAAAAATTAACAAGTGGAACTACCTGCCTCCAGAAGGGGTGAATGCTCCAACACTGGAAATTTTTAAGAAGAGACTGGACAGCCATTTGTCTGAAATATTATAGGGTTTCCTGCCTGAGCAGAGGGTTGGATTAGATAACCTCCAAGGTTCCTTCCAACTCTTCTATTCTATTCTATTCTATTCTATTCTATTCTATTCTATTCTATTCTATTCTATTCCTATTTCTATTCCTATTTCTATTCTATTCTATTCTCTATATTCTATTCTGTTCTGTTCTGTTCTACTCTATTCCATTCTTATTTCTATTCTATTCTATTCCATTCTTATTTCTATTCTATTCTATTCTATTGTATTCCATTATTTCTATTCTATTTTATTCCATTCTTATTTCTATTCTATTCTATATTCTATATTCTATTCTATTCTATTCTATTCTCTATAATATTCTGTTCTGTTCTGTTGTTCTATTCTATTCTATTCTATTCTATTCTATTCTATTCTATTCTATTCTATTCCTATTCTATTCTACTCTATTCCATTCTTATTTCTATTCTACTCTATTCCATTCTTATTTCTATTCTATTCTATATTCTATTCTATCCAGCCAGCCAGGAATTCTGGGAACTGAAGTCCATGCGTACTAAAGTTGCCAAGATTGGACACCCCTAAGCTAGAACATGTAATCCCCAAATGCAGGAATAAACAGAGGTTACTCCAATTTATTTCCTTCATACACAGAGGTAGTCTTCGACTTACGTCAGTCCATTTAGTGACTGTTCGAAGTTACAACAGCCCTGAAAATGGGGAGGCCATTGGGACTAACTTTAATTGCATTGATTCACTTAACGACAATGGCAGGAAAGGTCACAAAACGGGGCAAAACTCACGGCCTTGCTTAGGAACGAGCGCGACGCTCGTTACGGGAGTTTTTGCCCCATTTTTACGACCTTTCTGGCCACAGCTCTTAAGCCAATCACCGCCGTAGTTAAGGGAGTCACGACCCTGGGACACGTGACCGTCATAAATGTGAGTCAGTTGCCCAGCGTCCGAGTTTGGATCACGTGACCACAGGGATGCTGCAACGGTCATTAAGTGTGAAAAAGGGTCCTAAGTCACTTTCTCCAGTGCCACCCTAACGTCAAACGGTCACTAAATCGACGGTTGTAAATCGAGGGCTAGCCATAATGCTTCCTAACATTACATAAGTGTGAAAAACGGTCCTAAGTCACTTTTTTCCAGTGCTGTTGTAACTTTGAACAGTCACTAAATAATAATAATAATAATAATAATAATAATAATAATAATAATAATAATAATAATAATAATAATAATAATAATAATAATAATAATAATAATAATAATAATAATAATAATAGTTGGAAGGGACCTTAGAGGTCATCTAGTCCAACCTCCTGCTCAGGCAGGAAAACCTATACCATTTCGGACAAATGGCTGTCCAGTCTCTTCCTAAAAACTTCCAGTGTGGGAGCATTCACCGCTTCTGGAGGCAGGTTGTTCCACTGGTTAATTGTTCTAACTGTCAGGAAGTTTCTCCTTAGTTCTAGGTTGCTTCTCTCCTTGATGAGTTTCCATCCGTTGCTTCTTGTCCTGCACCTCTGGTGCTTTGGAGAATAGCTTGACTCCCTCTTCTTTGGGGCAGCCCCTGAGATACTGGAAGGCTGCTAACCTGGCCCCCCTCGTCCTTCTCTTCATTAAACTAGACATACCCAATTCCAGCACCCTTTCCTTATATGCTTTGGCCTCCAGTCCCCTAATCATCATTGTTACTCTTCTATGTACTCTTTCCAGAGTTCCAACGTCTTTTTTACATCGTGGTGACCAAAACTGGATGCAGTATTCCAGGTGTGGCCTTACCAAGGCCTTGTAACGTGGTATTAACACTTCACGTGATCTTGATTCTGTCCCTCTGTTAATGCAGGACTGTCTGCAGTTATTAAATTTGTACCCTCGACTTTATTAAATTGGTACCCTGGACTTACCTGGTCCCTATGCCTTGTCCGTTGGTCCCAACCAGGGCGAACAAAGTCCGGAAGCCTTCGGGAGAAAACCACTGGAGGGGATCAAAGAGAATTGCACACATGGGGTAGGTGTGCCAACTTCACAATTCCCTCCCCCCCCCCCCCGCCAGCTCAAGGCCATAGTTTGTAACATTTGCACCGAGCTTAAGCTGTTTAAACTGAGTATGCAACATGGGGGATTCTGGGAGCTGAGGTCCTCCCCTCTTAAAGCATGCTGGCTGGGGAATTCTGGGAGTTGAAGTCCTTATTACTTAAACAAGCTGGCTGGGGAATTCTGGGAGTTGAAGTCCTT
>NW_015388900.1:170097-172372 GCF_001527695.2 Protobothrops mucrosquamatus
TTAGAGAAACTGACCGGTTCCCTCCTTCTCCTGACCTTAAACTTCTCTCCCAGCAGCTTGTGGACGATCTCTTCTTCCTCGTTGGCCGTTTTGTGGCAGAACTGAGAAAAAAGTTTGATCCACCACTCTTTGTCTTTCGCCTGGGAAGAAAAGGAGTTCGCTTAACGACCGCAGCACTCACTTTACAACCGGGGCGTTCGTTTAACAACTGCTGTGGGGGGGGGGGGGAAGAAAGGTCGTAAAAAATCGGGGCGACTCAATTTACAACCGCCACACGTTACGACCCTGACAGGCAGCCTGGTCTGCGGTCAGAATCTGAGGATGACCTGTAATTAAAAACACAGATAGTCCTCGACTTACAACGGTTCATTTAGTGACCGTTCAAAGTCACAACAGCACTGGATAAAGGGACTTACGACCGGTTGTGTACATTGAACAACCGTTGCAGCCTCCCCGGGGTCACGTGATCAAAAATCAGCCACTCGGCAACTGGCTCCTGTTTACAACGGTCGCAGCCTCCCGGGGGAGTCAGATGATCCCCTTTTGTGACCATCTGACCAGCAAAGTCAATGGGGGAGCCTGATTCGCTTAACGACCGTGTCACCAATTTACCAACTGCAATGCTTCCCTTAACGACTATGGACAGGAAGGTCGTAAAACGGGGCAAAACCCGACTTAAGAACTGTCTCGCTTAACGACAGGAATTGTGGTCGTACGCCGAGGATGGCTCGTATTCCCAGGACTCCTAGCGTGGACCCATCGTCCTCGCTGGTCGGCACAGCCCGCGCACGTACCTGCTTGACGGTCGCCACCATCCTGGCCATCAACATGATGCTCGAAGTTTCCGGGGGGTAGTGGATGTTCCTGGACAGGAGAGAGTGGGGGGGGGGGGGTTAGGAAAAGGAAATTCCAGAACGTTCCACAGACAAAACGGACATTTTAAGCCAAGCCCTTGGAGAGACAAAGCGATGACCCCACCCATCGGCTTTGCCAGATGCGATCCAGACCGTGCGACCGGCAAGCCCCTTGCAAGCCCCCCGGATAATACGGTATATATTGTATTTTATGATGATGATCATGATTTATCACTTGTTGCTGGTAGATACACTGAGATATTTGGACTGGAGTGTCCAATCATACTTGGCCAATAAATAATTCTATTCTATTATTATTCTATTATTATTCTATTCTATTATTATTCTATTCTATTCTATTTATTCTATTCTATTTATTCTATGCTATGCTATGCTATGCTATGCTATTCCCATTATTCTATTCTGTTCTATTCTACTCTAGTCTAGTCTACTCTATTCCCATTATTCTATTCTATTCTATTCTATTCTGTTCTGTTCTGTTCTGTTCTATTCTGTTCTGTTCTATATTGCATTCCATTCCATATTCTGTTCTATTCTATTCTATTCTATTCTGTTTTGTTCTGTTCTATATTCCATTCCATTCCATATTCTGTTCTATTCTATTCTATTCTATTCTAATTCTATTCTATTCCCATTATTCTATTCTATTCTATTCTATTCTATTCTATTCTATTCTATTCTATTCTAATTCTATTCTATTCTTGTTCTGTTCTACTCTACTGTACTCTATTCTATTCTATTCCACTCTACTCCTATTCTATTCTATTCTGTTCTGTTCTGTTCTATATTCCATTCCATTCCATATTCTGTTCTATTCTATTCTATTCTATTCTATTCTATTCCCATTATTCTATTCTATTCTATTCTATTCTATTCTATTCTATTCTATTCTATTCTATTCTATTCTTTTCAATATAAAATTTTTATTGTTTTCATCATAAAAAAAAAACAACACCAGTATTACACAATATTATTACACAATATTATATCCCACCCCCCCGGACTTCCCAAACCGAATCCCAGGCTAATATTCAGATATAAGTGAACGAATATTAATTTGTCTAACTCCACAAACTCTATTATAAACAATCCATCTCCTCCATATTAATAAAAATTATTCATTTAAGTAATTCAGATCACCAAAATCTTTACCAATTCAGCAAGATACTTTAACACCGCCAAAAAAAAAAAAGAAAAAAAGAAAAAACCATTCATTAAATTTAGTTTTTCCCTGTCACCAATAACTCTTCCTCTCTATTACAACATAATTATCATATTTGTAGTAATAATATAAGTGCATTTCTATTTTTAAAAAATATATTCTATCATTTCATCAATCTACACCTATAAAAAATCATTTTAAGTCCTTAATAAAATTTACAACTTCAATTACATATCAG
>NW_015388900.1:175867-180324 GCF_001527695.2 Protobothrops mucrosquamatus
GGGACAAAACCGTCAGAAGTTACTTTTTTCAGTGCTGTTGTAACTTCGAACAGTCACTAAACGAATAGATGTAAGTGGAGAGCTATGTGCAAAAGAGAATATTTATGGATCAGGGTTAAACTGGGTGTGTGTGTGTGTGTGTCTGTCTGTCCTTGGAACTGTCTGAATGGGGTGGTAAAACAAATGCCCCTCAGTGAACTGTTTCTATTTGTTTTTTAAAGTTTTATTGATTTTCTAGTTTTTTACATTTAAATGTTTAAAAAGCAACGTGGCGGCTGAGTTAATCGATAATTCAGTAGCATACAAATCTCTTTAGTGCAAGTCTCAAAACGATGACATTAAATATTTCCTCTCTTTTCCCCTTTGTGTTTACTGTCTCATGTTTCAACTAACACAATTCTTATGATATCCATTAAATAAAAAAATAACTTTCTGACCCTTATCAATCATTTTTAGTTTATACGTATCCTGGTTATTTTAACAGTCAATCTTTATAGGCTATCTATCTTTTTTTTTTTTTTTTCATGGCACACCAACACACATCTACGCAGCCAATGTCGGTTTACCTGGCAGCTGGGACAGCGCTGGTGGAGGTCTTTTCGAATGCTGCATTTCTCCGGGTGAGGAAGCAGCTGAAATCTTCCCAGCAGCCTCTGAGCATTTTCCTCGGCCGTTTCCAGGGCGCGCAAGCAGTGGTCGCAGGCTGGAAGGGAAGATAAAAGGGCAGGGGGAGATTGCAAGCCCCCCCCCCCAGCTTTGTTAGAATTGTTTGGAGGGGACAAACTAACATCCCACTCAAGGAACCAGCAAGAAGAAATCCACACTCCCACCAACGCTGACAGGGCAAGGCACTAGAAAACCCTCCTCCCTTCTAGCGCTGATGGCGCTACCTAGTTGGGTCATGAAACGTCTGCAAGGAAATCACCCAGCTCAGAGAGCACCCAGGACCCCACAGTCCTTTTCCTCGCCCTCCTCCTCGTCGTCCTCTTCTTCCTCCTCCTGCTCCTCCTCTCCGCAAACATCACTCCTTTCTAGCACTGATGATGTTACCTAGTTGGGTCATGAAATGTCTGGAAGAGAACCACCCAGCTCAGAGAGCACCAAGGGCCCCCCAGTCCTCCTCCTCCCCCTTTCCCTTCCCCTCCTCCACTCTGCAAACCCACCTTCCTTCTAGCGGTGATGGCGCTACCTAGTTGGGTCATGAAATGTCTGCAAGAAAACCACCCAGCTCAGAGAGCATCAAGGACCCCACATTCTTTTTCCTTGCCCTCCTCCTCATCCTCTTCCTCCCTCTTTCCACAAACATCACTCCTTTCTAGCACTGATGATGTCACCTAGTTGGGTCATGAGACGTCTGCAAGAAAACCACCAAGTTCAAACAGCACCAAGGACTCCATATTTCTCCTCCTCCTCCTCTTCCTCCTCTTCCCCCTCCCCTCCCCTTCTCCTTCTTCTTCTTCCTCCTCCTCCTCCTCCTCCTTCCCTCCTCCTCCTCCTCCCTGTCTCTGCAAACACCACTCCCTTCTAGCACTGATAATGCTATCTAGTTGGGTCACGAAATGTCTGCAAGAAAACCACCCAGCTCTGAGAGCACCAAGGATCCCATAGTCCTTTTCCTCCTCCCGCTCCTCCTGCTTCTTCTTCTTCTTCCTCCTCCCTCTCTCTGCAAACATCACTCCCTTCTAGCACTGATGGTGTTACCTAGTTGGGTCATGAAACGTCTGCAAGAAAACCACCCAGCTCAAAGACCACCAGGGACCCCACAGTCCTCCCTTTTCCTCCTCTCCATAAACCTTACTCCCTTCTAGCCCTGGAAATATCTCCTAGTTGGATAATGAAACATCTGCAAGAAAACAATTAGGGTCAGAAAGGACCAAGGACTCCACAGTCCTCCTCCTCCTCCTTCCTGCAAACCCCATTCCTTTCTAGCACTGATGGTGTTACCTAGCTGGGTCCTGAAACGTCTGCAAGAAAACCACCCAGCGCAGAGAGTATCAAGGTCAGAAATGCCAGCCACGCAATTTGTGGGACACTGCAACGCTCAGAAAGGTGGGTCAGTTGCGGAGTGCCCAAACCGTGATCACATGACAGGGAACATGCCACACGGATCGTACGCGCGAGGACAGATTGCAACTCGTCACTTACCTCTGTATTTGTACAGGGCGTTCCAAAGAAACTGAGCCGACACCACAGGCTTTTCCACAAAAATCGTGTCCCCTTTCCTGATGTTTCGGGTGGCAAAAAGTCCTTTGCCCTTTAAAGCGGAGAGAAAGAACGAGAATTCAGGAAATATTCAGGGCTCGGACTTCGCAGGGAGGATGAGCTGACAGTTAGAACAATTAACCAGTGGAACTACCTGCCTCCAGAAGCGGTGAATGCTCCAACACTGGAAGTTTTTAAGAAGGGACTGGACAGCCATTTGTCTGAAATGGTATAAGGTTTCCTGCCTGAGCAGGGGGATGGACTAGATGACCTCCAAGGTCCCTTCCAACTTTATATTATTATTATTATTATTATTATTATTATTATTATTATTATTATTATTATTATTATTATTATTATTATTGATCATCGCACAGTCAGCCAGATGTCCAGACTGGATCTGGCCTTTTTGTCTACCTATCGAGTCCTTCCCCAGGACCTGGGATAGGCAGATGTGGATGTTTGATGGTATCACAGATCTCGTCGCAGGATGGAAGCAGTTCCTAGTAAGGCCGCCTTTTGCAATTGACTTATTATTATTATTATTATTATTATTATTATTATTATTATTATTATTAATCATCGCACAGTCAGCCAGATGTTCAGACTGGATTTGGCATTTTGTCTACCTATCGAGTCCTTACCCAGGACCTGGGATAGGCAGATGTGGATGTTTGATGTTATTACAGACCTTGTCGCAGGATGGAAGCAGTTCCTAGCAAGGCTGCCTTTTGCAACTGACTAATGGCGAATTTGTCAATGCCGATGATGGTGTTCCAGTGGTGCTCCAGTTGTTTTGGGATTGCACCCAAGGCGCCTATTACTATTGGTACCACCCTTGCTTGCCTTTGCCACAGTCTTTCTATTTCTATTTGTAGGTCTTTGTAATTATTATTATTATTATTATTATTATTATTATTATTATTATTACTACTACTACTACTACTGCTATTATTATTATTATTATTATTATTAAATATTAGCTAGTTTGGGGGGGATGTTGTCTGGAGGAAGACCCCCAGCTGACCGTCCCAACCATCTCTTTTAGAAGGAAGACCAACACACCACTCTTTCCCAAAGGAGTTGGGAAGATGGGTGGGCTTCATCTCCCAGAATTCACCAGGCAGGCAGCTTTAAGATGGGTAGATTCCAACTCCCAGAATTCCCCAGCCTGAGGCTTTTAAGACATAGGGACATCAACTCTGGGAGTGCTTTAAGATGGGTGGGCTTCAACTCCCAGAATTGCCCAGCTAGCATGTTACCAAGTGGGGTCCCATCCTCCCAGATGTGGATGCTTTCAGATCTGTGGACTTCAACTCCCAGAATTTTCTAGAAAAATGAAAACTAATCAAGGAGAGAAGCAACCTAGAACTAAGAAGAAATTTCCTGACAGGGAGGACAATCAGCCGGTGGAACAGCTTGCCACCATAAGATGTAGGTACTCCATCAGTGGAGGCTTTTAAGAAGAGACTGGACAGCCATTTGTCTGGGATGATACCATATAGGCTTTCCTGTTTGAGCAGATCGACTATTCAGTGGCACACAAGTTGCCTCCAGAAGTTGTGGGGTCGCTCCAAGAGTGCAAGTTTTTAAGGAGAAACTGGACTTGTCTGAAATGGTAGAGGGTCTCCAGCCTGAGCAGGGGGTCAGACTAGAAGACCTACCCCCCAACCTACGTACAACTGCGGACCTGCGCCTTTTTCGCCGAGCCCTGAAAACCCATCTATTTCGTGCGGCCGGCCTGGCGTAGTCTTAATTAGGTTTTAGTATAGGTTTTTATATGGGGTACTTTAGAGCAGGCCTTTATTTATTTAATTTGATTTTAGAATAGATATTTATTGTGATTTTTATTATCACCTGTTCACCGCCCTGAGTCCCGTAAGGGAGATAGGGCGGTGTACAAATCTAAATAAACATAAACATAAACCTCCAAGGTTCCCTTCCAGCCCTTTTCGGATTGATCTGTCCTTGTTAATAATAATAATAATAATAATAATAATAATAATAATAATAATAATAATAATAATAATAATAATAGTAGTAGTAGTAGTAGTAGTAGTAGTAGTAGTAGTAGTAGTAGTAGTAGTAGTTAAAGTTGGAAGGGACCTTGGAGGTCATCTAGTCCTCTTGTTTGCAAGCTGGTCCTCGACAGAAATAAGGGACTGATCGATCGATCGATCCGGATTGACTGATAGAAGCCAGACGCAGCTCAGGAAAGTCCTTTGTGAGACGAACGGTGGGAGGAAAAAAAAAAA
>NW_015388900.1:181028-190915 GCF_001527695.2 Protobothrops mucrosquamatus
CCCGCTTGCAGATGCCCGCCGGGCTCACCTTGGCCCCGCCGGTCAGGCGCAGCTCCAGGGCGCGGCGGGCTTGGCCGGGGGGCGCCTCCAGGCAGAAGGCGAAGGGGTCGCCGCTGGGAGCCGCCATCTTCGCCCCGCTCGGCCGGCCCTCCCGGAGGAGGAGGAGGAGGAGGAGCCGCCCGGCCCGGCCTCGCCTCGCCTCGCCGCGCACGGGGAGCCGCCGCGCCGCCCTGCAAGCCGGCGCCCGCTGGATGGACAAAGGAAGGGAGGGAGGGAGGGAGGCAGACACGTGGACGGAGAGAGAGGGAGGGAGGGAGATGGAAGGATGGAGGAAAGGATGGATGGAGAGATAGAGAAGGGAGGGAGGAAATGTGGATGGATGGATCTGATAGAGGAAGGGATGGAGAGATAGTGAATTAGGTAGGTAGGTAGGTAGGTGGGTGGATGCATAGATGGAAGGATGAAGGGATAGATAGATAGATAGACAGACAGACAGACAGACAGACAGACAGACAGACAGACAGACAGATAGATAGATAGATAGATAGATAGTGATGATAGAGATGATAATTAGATGATAGACAATGATAGTGATAGATGATAATTAGATAATAGACAGACAATGATAGGTAGGTAGGTGGGTGAGTGGGTGGGTGAGTAGATGGGTAATGGGTAGGTAGATGATAGATAGACACAGATATACACAGAGATGATAGATAGATAGAGGTAGGTAGGTAGGTAGACAGACAGACCAGACCAGACAAACAAAGAGAGAGATGATAGATATAGATAGATAGATAGATAGATAGATAGATAGATAGATAGATAGATAGATAGATAGATAGATAGGGATGATAGATGATAATTGGATAATTAGATAGACAGACAATGATAAATAGACAGACAGACAGATAGCAAGCAGACAGACAGACAGTACGGTTACCTTATACTGCACCGTTTCATCCCGTTACAGGTTACAGGCAGACAGGAGACTTTTAGTGAGTGATGGATAGAGGATAGATGGATAGAGAGAGAGAGAGAGAGAGAGAGAGAGAGATGGATAGGGTGGACAGAGGGAGGGAGAGATATGGATGGAGAGATAGGTAGGTAGGTAGATAGATGCATCCAGTAACTGTATGTGCGAAAGGAAAGGGGGGGGAAGAGGTGAAATTGATAAATGCAGGAGTTCTTTCTCAAACCAACAATTAACCAGTGGAACGGCTTGCCTCTAGAAGTTGTAGGTGCTCCATCACTGGAGGTTTTTAAGAAGAGACTGGACAGCCACTTGTCCAGAATTATATAAGGTCTCCTGCTTGAGCTGGGGGTTGGACTACTAGAAGATCTCCAAGGTCCCTTCCGACTCTGATTGGATGGATGGATGCCTCCAGGAAATGTCGCAAAATGAAAAGGGGGCATTTTGTTTTTCCTTGTCCCCCAAAATTGGCCGTTTAGGATAGTCTGTTTCTGAACCTGGCGTTTTTACCGTACTGTCACACCTTACAGATCAGCATCGATCTGACATTAAAGGCATACTCTGAAAAGTGATGCAAAGTTCTAGTTTTCTTAGGCATGAAAGCCAGCTGGGTGATTTTGGGCCAATCACCAGGAGACGGTGAGTTCTAGTCCCGCCTTAGGCATGAAAGCCGGCTGGGTGACTTTGGGCCAATCATCAGGAGACGGTGAGTTCTAGTCCCGCCTTAGGCATGAAAGACAGCTGGGTGACTTTGGGCCAATCACCAGGCGACGGTGAGTTCTAGTCCCGCCTTAGGCATGAAAGCCAGCTGGGTGACTCTGGGCCAATNGGAGGGAGGGAGGAAAAGAGGAAGGAATGGAGGGAGGGAGGAAAAGAGGAAGGGATAGAGGGAGGAAGGACGAAGGAAGGAAAAGGGAGGGAGGAAGGAAAAGAGGATGAAAGGGAGAGATGGAGGAAGGAAAAGGAAGGAAGGAAAGAAGGAAAGGGGAAGGAAGGCGAGAATGGGGCGTTCTTTTCTCATCCACCCACCCAAAAAAACTGCACTCAAAACATTCATCTTCAAAAGGAGGGCCAAATCTTCCCCAAGCCCAGCAGGACCCCCGTCTCCCATTTCAGTTCCTTCCACAACTCGGTGGCCCTCCTTCCAGACGTGGGGGGGGGGCTGGCTGGGGATGATGGAGACTGTAGTCCAAAACTCCCGGAAGGCTGCAAAGCTGCTTCTGGGCTGTAGGGCCAGAGCGGAAAGGTCCCAGCGGATTCCCGGTTTTTTGCCAAGCCGGTGGTGGCGGTACAGGAAAAGCTCATTTCTTTCCCAGTTGAGACTTCGCCTGCTCCAGCTTGGCCGCCACGGTGGCGTCGGTGCACTTGGACAGGATCAGATTCATCTCTGCTTCGTTCTTGCGCTCGGTGGCCGCTTCGGCAGCCTGGCTGAAGTCCCTACGGCCACGGAAGGAAGTAAAAAGTAAAAAAAAAGGACATTTAAAAGAAGTCCGAAGCCCAAGGTTCCTTTCCCCCCCCATCCCTGAGGTAATTTTTTGCCCATTGGGGAACGTTGGGTGACTAGTCCTCATGAGGGTGCGTCTCATAAGCTGGCGCGCTAATCCCTCAGGATTTTCCTGGGAGAAAAATTCAGCTTTCCCTCTTCCAAAATGGCTGTTTGGTTTTTTTTTTAAGCTGCCTCTGATCCACAGGACAAACGTATTTGGATACAAAGCCCTTTTTTTAATATTATTATTTTGGCCTTTGGGTTCGAATTCTGCTCAGCTTTGAAATCACAAATTGGGGTGGGTCCATTGAGATCGCCTAGGCTAGGGGTAGGCAACCTTGGCTCTTTTATGACTCGTGGACTTCAACTCCCAGAATTCCTGAGCCAGCCATGCTGAGGGGAAAGGGAGAGGTTTCCAAGCTGAGCCATGACGGCTGAAGAATTCTGGGAGTTGAAGTCCATGAGTCATAAAGTGGCCTAGGCCTAGGCCAGAGGTAGGCCACCTTGGCTCTTTTATGACTCGTGGACTTCAACTCCNGCGCTTTGAAGATGATAATCAACACCTTGAAGCGCACTCGGAAGGCCACAGGCAGCCAGTGCAGCTCGCGCAGCAGCGGCGTTACATGGGAGCGACGAGTCGCTCCCATCACCGCCCGCGCGGCCGCATTCTGGACTAACTGGAGCCTCCGAGTGCTCCTCAAGGGAAGCCCCATGTAGAGAGCATTACAGTAGTCCAGTAGTCCAGTAGTTACAGTACTTGGTTTTATTCAACTCCTGCTGAAGGCAGGAAACCAGATTCTACCCGCCCTGACAGATGGCTGTCTGCCTGGACTCACCCGCAGAAGAGCGGCCTGCCCACCCCTTTGATTTACCAGCTCCACCACTACTCCTGCCTAAATTTTGCCTTAATTTCCCACCCAAATCTGCTTTTTTTTTTAAGAGGGGGGGATTCAAATCCATTCTCCAGCTCCGGACACCGCGTTTTGGGGGTGTCTTTTGTCGGGGGTCTCCCACGTCTCCTCTAGGTAGGATTTCCCTCTGAAATGGTCTAAAAATGCACCCCCTTGATTGACAGGTTCGCTCAGGGGAGCGGGAAAAGCTCTGGCCCTCGCATCTTGGATCGCCGCTGCTCGGGAACGTCGTAGGGCTGAGATTCCGGGGAGAGGGTGAGGGGGGGGCCCACGCTTGCTACCTACCCCACCAAGAGGAAAGCCTTGACTTTCTGTTCGGGGGTCACTCGGGCGGTGTATTTCTTGGCCTCGCTGGAGTTGCCATACTTCATGCTGATCTCTGCAAAGGGCTGGAAAGAGAGGAAAGGGGACCACCCGGTGATCGCGGGCAAAGTGCAGCCGGGCGAATCCCGAGAGATAAGAGCAGGCCGACTCCAGTTTTTCTTTTTTTTTTTTGCTTTCTGGCCTTGAGGGGGTGCTTGAGGGGATTTTAAGAGGGAGGGGAGATGAGAGGGGGTTTTTTTTGCTGTTGGTTAATAAGGACAGAAATCGTTATATTTCATTTACACTGGGGCTTTCCCATTACGTTTCCTTTTCTTGCATCTTTCTTTATCTTTCTATCTTTCTCATTTTCCTGCTTTTCCTCCTCCCTCCTTCGCTCCTTTCCTTCCTTCTCTCTCCTTCCATCCTTTTCTTTCTCCTGCCTTCCTCCCTCCCTCCCCTTCCATCCATCCTTTTCTTTCTTCCTCCGTTTTCCTCCATCCATCATTTCCCCTCCCTTCCTCCTTTTCCTTCCTTTCTTCCCTCCCCCTCCCTCCCTTTCCTTCTATTCATGTTTTCCCTTCCTTCTTCTCTTTCCATTCATCCTTTTCCCCTCCCTCCCTCCCTTTTCCTTCCTTCCTTCATTTCCTTCTATTCATCCGTTTTCCCTTCCTTCCTCCCTCTTTCCATTCATCCTTTTTCCCTTCCTTCCTCCTTTTCCTTTTTCTTGCTTCCTTCCCTCCCCCCTTTTTCTTCCTTCCTTCTTCCTCCCTCCCTCCCTCCCTCCTTCTATTCATCTGTTTTCCCTTTCTTCCTCCCTTTCTTTCCATACATCCTTTTCCTTCCTTCCTCCTTTTCCTTCCTTCCTTCCTTCCCTCCCCCCTCCCTCCCTTTTCCTTTCTTCCTTCCCCCCTCCCTCCCTTTCCTTCTATTCATCCTTTTCCCCTCCCTCCCTCTTTCCATTCATCCTTTTCTCCTTCCTCCCTTTTTCCTTCCCTCCCCCCTCTTTTTCTTCCTTCCTTCGTCCCTTCCTCCCCCCCCTTTTCTTTTCCTGTCTCATTCTTTGATTTCTTTTTTACTTTACACAAACTCCTCAGCAAATAAAAACAAAGCAGCAATAAATTGAGGTCTGGTCTTGAGAAGGGGCTGAGAGAAGAGAAAGAGTTATTCTGCTCTGGGGAAACCACACACACACACACACACACACACACACACACACACACACACACACACACACACACACACAGAATATTGAAACCCGACTTTCTTGCCCTTCAAAAGTGGTGTTGAAGAATTTGGACCAGGTTGTCAAGATCCAGTCAAGAGGCCTTGGAGCAACCGTTCCCAACGATGGACTTCAACTCCCAGCGTTCTCATCAGTGGCCACGTCAACTCTGGAACGCTGGGATCTCACATCCACCTACCTGGGAATCCCCAAGGTTGGGGACACAAACACCCTACAACAATCCAGGACCATTCCTGGGATCCTGGTGGTGTCTTTTTCTGAATCTGTCTGCTTTTTCATGGGGATACCCATTCCTGAACGTTGGTAGAATTCAAGAGCGTTGAGTAAGCAAAAAGACCCACCACCTTCGCCCCATCATCTTCTCACCAGGTAGCCAATAGGTGACTTTTTGGACTTGGAGAACTTCTCTAGATCTTCCCAGGCCCCCTGTTCCGCCAAGGCGCTGATCTTCAGCCACCAGAACCTGTCAAGACGGCAAAGAAACAGACTCAAGAACTAACATCCAGCCCCAGCTTGAGGTTCTCCACATGAGCCTTTCTGAGGAAGGCCAACCTAGAACATGTGAGTTATCTCATTCCAGTCCATCTCCATACAGAGTTTAAGCCAGGGGGTGTCCAACCTTGGCAACTTTAGGACCTGTGGACTTCAACTCCCAGAATTCCCCAGCCGGCAAATGCCAACTTGAGGTTCTCCAGCCAACTTGAGGTTCTCCACATGCGCTTTTTCGAGGAACGCCAAGCTAGAACATGTGAGTTATCTCATTCCAGTCCATCTTCATACATAGTTTAAGCCAGGGAGTGTCTAACTTTGGCAACTTTAGAACCTGTGGAGTTCAACTCCCAGAATTCCTCAGCCAGCAAATGCCGACTTGAGGTTCTCCAGCCAACTTGAAGTTCTCCAAATGAGCCTTTTCGAGGAACGCCAAGCTAGAACATGTGAGTTATCTCATTCCAGTCCATCTTCATACAGAGTTTAAGCCAGGGGGTGTCTAACCTTGGCAACTTTAGGACCTGTGGACTTCAACTCCCAGAATTCCCCAGCCAGCAAATGCTGGCTGGGGAATTCTGGGAGTTGAAGTCCACAAGTCTTAAAGTTGTCACGGTTGGACACCCCTGGTTTAAATCTTCTGGAATCTCATGACCCAAGCAGACCACAAGGCACATCTCGCTCAAAGCATTAAGTAAATTCTGGGATTTGATGACCAGATCAAGCTAACTGTGAGAGGGATCTCGGAGTCCTAGTGGACGATCCCTTAAATAGGACCCAGTCGTGTGCTGCAGCTGCCAAAAGAGGCAACACAGTGCTGGGCTGCATTAACAGAGGGATAGAATCAAGATCATGAGAAGGGTTAATACCACTTTACAAGGCCTTGGTAAGGCCACACTTGGAATCCTGCATCCAGTTTTGGTCACCACGATGCAAAAAAGATGTTGAGACTCTAGAAAGAGTAAGAGAAGAGCAACAAAGATGATTAGGTGGATGGAGGCTGAAAGATATGAAAAACTTGTATTTAAGTGATTGTCCACTAGGATTCCAAGATCCCTCTCAAAGGTTGTAGGAACTGGGTATGTCTAGTTTAATGAAGAGAAGGACGAGGGGGGATATGATAGTAGTCTTCCAATATTTGAGGGGCTGCCCCAAAGAAGAGGGAGTCAATCTGTTCTCCAAAGCACCAGAAGGCAGGACAAGAAGCAATGGATGGAAACTGATCAAGGAGGGAAGCAACCTGGAATTAAGGAGAAATTTCCTAACAGTGAGGATGATTAACCGGTGGAACAGCTTGCCACCAGAAGTTGTGGGTGCTCCATCACTGAAGGTTTTCAATAAAAGATTGGACCGCCGTTTGTCTGAAATGGTATAGGGCAGGGGTAGGCAACCTTGGCTCTTTTATGACATGTGGACTTCAACTCCCAGAATTCCTGAGCCAGCCATGCTGAGGGGAAAGAGAGAGGTTTCCAAGCTGAGCCATGCTGGCTCAGGAATTCTGGGAGTTGAAGTCCACGAATCATAAAAGAGCCAAGGTTGCCTACCCCTGGTATAGGGTTTCCTACCTGAGCAGGGGGTTGGACTAGAAGACCTTCAAGGGTCCCTCCGCTTGTCCGAAATGGTATAGTTCAGGGGTAGGCAACCTTGGCTCTTTTACGACTTTGTGGACTCCAATACCCAGAATTCCTGAATCAGCCATGCTGACTCAGAAATTCTGGGAGTTGAAGTCCACAAGTCACGAAAGAGCCACGATTCAATAAACCTGGATAAAGCTATCCCAGTTTGTTCCTCTCGGAATGGAAGAGAAACACATTTGTGTTTCAAACCAGCTGGGGTGGAGTGGGGGGTCCAGCCCTTCGCACTGGCCTTCCCGGACCACAGCCCAGTCCCGGGGACTGTCCTCACCGTTTATCGGGGATCCGGAAGTCCCGGTAAAGTTGCTCGGCTAATTTGTGCTTCCCATCCAGGATGAGGTTGTAGACGGTGTCGTGCAGGGACAGGTCCACGTAGGGTTTGTCAAAGTCGTCCTGAAAGCGACGCTGGTGACGTAACAGCTTGATTTGGTCTTCGGTGGCCTGGTGAGGGGGGGGGNGGACTGTCCTCACCGTTTATCGGGGATCCGGAAGTCCCGGTAAAGTTGCTCGGCTAATTTGTGCTTCCCATCCAGGATGAGGTTGTAGACGGTGTCGTGCAGGGACAGGTCCACGTAGGGTTTGTCAAAGTCGTCCTGAAAGCGACGCTGGTGACGTAACAGCTTGATTTGGTCTTCGGTGGCCTGGTGAGGGGGGGGGAGGGAAAAAGGACATTTATTTTTTTTCGGAGAAGGCGGCTTGGTCTAGTGGTTAAAGCACCAGGGTAGAAATCAAGAGACGGTGAGTTTGAGTCTTGCCTTAGGCATGAAAATCGGCTGGGTGATTTTGAGCCCATCACCGGGAGATGGTGAGTTCTAGTTCCGCCTTTGGCATGAAATCCAACTGGGTGACTTTGGGCCAATCACCGGGAGACAGTGAGTTCTAGTCCCGCCTTTGGCATGAAAGCCAATTGGGTGACTTTGAGCCCATCACCGGGAGACGGTGAGTTCTAGTCCCGCCTTAGACAGGAAATCCAACTGGGTGACTTTCAGCCAATCACTGGGAGATGGTGAGTTCTAGTCCCGCCTTAGACTGGAAATCCAACTGGGTGACTTTGAGCCAATCACCGGGACACGGGAGTTCTAGTCCCGCCTTTGGCATGAAAGCCAATTGGGTGACTTTGAGCCAATCACCAGGAGATGGTTAGTTCTAGTCCCGCCTTTGGCATGAAAGCCAATTGGGTGACTTTGAGTTAATCACCGGGAGACAGTGAGTTCTAGTCCCGCCTTAACAGGAAATCCAACTGGGTGATTTTGGGCCAATCACCGGGAGGTGGTGAGTTCTAGTTCCACTTTTGGCATGAAAGCCAGTTGGATGACTTTGGGTCAGTCCCTCTCTTTCAGCCCAACCCACCTCACAGGGTTGTTGTTGCAAGGAAAATGGGAGGAGGGAGGCATGTTGGATATGTTCACTCCCTTGAGTTACAAATAATAAAGGCGGAAGACCAATAAATACATAAATAAAATATTGGCCATGATTCAGTTAACTTGCTTCCCGGCGTAAAGTCCGGTCCCACTTTGTGCTGTACTCCGGATCCAAGTCTCCTTGGCCAACGGTGCCCTGTGCCCTCACCTTGGCTGCAAACTCATTCTTGGCTTTGTAGTACTCGTCAACCGCGTTCTGCAGACTGGCTACACGGCCCTCGATCCACTGTGGAAGCAAAATGGAGGTTAATCCAGCTTGCAAGAACTGCCTGCAGCTGAAAACACTTACGGTAAATAAAAAATCAGACGCAGAGGTCTTGAAACTTGCAACTTTAAGACTTGAAACGCGAAACTCAAGCTTCTCCCAGCGTCTAGCTGAGAGCAAGACTGCTCTATCATAATAAAAGCTGATTACACTAAAAATCCGACTCTTGGGTATAGTCATGATGTGCAACCAGGTGTGAAAAATATATTTTTTTGCCTGGTTCTCCGAGGGGCAACCCCTCCGGATCGGAATCTGCCAGCCCTAATTGGGTGCCCCCACCCCCACCACGTTGCAACAGCACCCACCTTTTCGCTGATGTAGCTACTACGGACGTGGAAGTTGCCCAGCTCCTGGTGATTGTCGTCTTGGTTGTAAAGATCTTTGAGTGTGTTTGGCTCTTTGTGTTTGCAGAACTGAGGATGGACAAGAGTCGTACATGAAAAAGGTGGGGTATAAATCGATTCATTGTCCTATTTGTTTTTTTCTATTTAGGAACATTTTAATTTATTTACAGTATGTATTTATTAAATGTATACGCTCCCCATCTCACCCTGGAATAAGTCTAGGAGGGTTACAAGAAGTTATTTGGCGGCTTTTACCTCAGATTTATTTTATTTCCTTATTCAAGGGACCAAAATGGGACACGTTGCTTGATTAAAAGCCTAGAGCAGAGGTGGGGAACCTTGGCTCTTTTATGACTCGTGGACTTCAACTCCCAGAATTCCTGAGCCAGCATGGCGCAGCTTGGAAACCTCTCCCTTTCCCCTCAGCATGGCTGCCTCGGGAATTCTGGGAGTTGAAGTCCACCAGTCATAAAGCGGCCTAGGCCTAGGCCAGAGGTAGGGAACCTCGGCTCTTTTATTACTCATGGACTTCAACTCCCAGAATTCCTGAGCCAGCATGGCTCAGCTTGGAAACCTCTCCCTTTCCCCTCAGCATGGCTGGCTCAGGAATTCTGGGAGTTGAAGTCCACAGGTCATAAGGGGGCCACAGTTCCCTATGCTGGCTCAGGAATTCTGGGAGTTGAAGTCCACAGGTCATAAGGGGGCCACAGTTCCCTATGCTGGCTCAGGAATTCTGGGAGTTGAAGTCCATGTCATAGAGATCACAGTTCCCTATGCTGGCTCAGGAATTCTGGGAGTTGAAGTCCACAGGTCATAAGGGG
>NW_015388900.1:191248-212584 GCF_001527695.2 Protobothrops mucrosquamatus
GGGGCCACAGTTCCCTATGCTGGCTCAGGAATTCTGGGAGTTGAAGTCCACAGGTCATAAGGGGGCCACAGTTCCCTATGCTGGCTCAGGAATTCTGGGAGTTGAAGTCCACAGATCACAAAGGGAACATAGTTCCTTATGCTGGCGGACCGTGTGGGCCAAAGCCTCACCTGACGGTAGAGACTCAAGGCGACCGGCTGGTTCTGCAAAGCCATGAAGAAGTCGCCCCGGCCGAGTTCGTCCTTCAGGCGGGAGATAACGGTGTAAACTGAGCAGGGAGAAAAACACGGAGAAGAGAACGTTTGCCGGCCTGCTCCATCCTCTTGGCTGGGGAGGATGGGGGCTGCAGTTCTCAGCCGAGACAGGGGATTAATTTGCTCTTGCCTTCTCCTGGCAAGATACATTGTTCTAGGGGAGGCTAGGGAGAAAAAAATCCCCCCCTTTTTTTTCTTCCTGGACTTGCCTTAGTATATCAGCATAATCTGCCATGGCTTCAGAGAGAAAGATTGCTAAAATGGCTGGACATTTTATTGTGATTTTCTATCTATCTATCTATCTATCTATCTATCTATCTATCTATCTATCTATCTATCTATCTATCTATCTTTATCTATCATCTATCTATCATCTATCTATCTATCATCTATATATCTATCATCTATCTGTGCATCTATCTATCTATCTCTATCTATCTATCATCTATCTGTATATCTATCTATCTATCTATCTATCTATCTATCTATCTATCTATCATCTATCTATATCTATCTATTTATCTATCTATCATCTATCTATCATCTATCTGTATATCTATCTATCTATCTATCTATCTATCTTCTATATCTATCTATCTATCTATCTATCTATCTATCTATCTATCTATCTATCTATCTATCTATCTATCTATCTATATCTATCATCTATGTATCATCTATCATCTATATCTATCTATCTATCATCTATCTATCATCTATCTGTACATCTCTCCAAGGTCCCTTCCAACTTTATCATTATTATTATTATTATTATTATCTCTACATCTATCTATCTATCTATCTATCTATCTATCTATCTATCTATCTATCTGTCTGTCTGTCTGTCTGTCTGTCTGTCTGTCTATCTATCTAATCTATCTGATCTCTTTCTATCTTAATATCTATCTCAATATCTATCACCATCCATTCTCTCTCTCTCCCTCTCCCATCTTAAAGCATGCAGGCTGGGGAATTCTGGGAATTGAAGTCCATCCCTTTTAAAGCATGCTGACTGGGGAACTCTGGGAGTTGAAGTCCACCCATCTTAAAGTTGCCAAGTTTGGAACACACAAATATCAGGACAATGCTAGGTTAACTTTTTACAAAGAAGAAAAAGAGTGGAGAGTCCTGAACGAGGCTGCAGTGTCCCCCCCTGCACCTCCCGCCCTGTAAACCTCCCAGCTCTGCTGGAGGACATGAAAAGTAATGGACACCCCCCCCCCTGCCTCTATTTACCCAGGTCGCTGTCCCCACTCTCAATGGCTCTGCTCAACGCCAGCTGGCTCCTTTTCATAGTCAGTAAAAGAGGGACCTGCTTGCCCGGCCGGGGTTCGTATTCCAGCAGCTATAAAAAAACCCACAAGGTTTCCATGAGGGAATTCTGGGAGTTGGAAGTTCACATGTCTTCAGGTTGCCAAGGTTGGAAAACGCTGATCTAGCATAACAACTAATGATTTTGTCCTTGTTGTGTGTGGCTGGCCCAATCAGTCTGCAGCACGTCCACAAATGCTGAAGCCATTTCGTAATTTTCCAGGGAGGGAGATAAGAGTCCCTTGCATCATAAACAAGAGAGGGAGTCAAGCTATTCTTCAAAGCGCCTGAAGGCAGGACAAGAAACAACGGATGGAAACTGATCAAGGAGAGAAGCAACCTGGAATTAAGGAGAAACTTCCCTGAAAGTGAGAACAATTAACCAGTGGAACAGCTTGCCATCAGATGTTGTGGGTGCTCTATCACTGGAGGGTTTTGAAGAAGAGATTGGACAACCATTTGTCTGAAATGGTATACGGACTCCTGCCTAAGCAGGGGGCTGGACTAGATGACCTCAAAGATCCCTTCCAGATCAATTCTAATTCTAATTAACTCTAATTCTAATTAACTCTAATTCTAATTAATTCTAATTCTAATAATTTGAACTAATTAATTCTTCTAATTAATTCTAATTCTAATAATTTGAACTAATTAATTCTAATAATTCTAATTCTAAATCTAATTCTAATCTAGAAAGCTAACATGTCAGGGAAAAGGCAGGATAGAACCCACTCCTCTGACCTGCCCCGTTTCCAATAAATATCTAGTCCAACCCCCTGCTCAGGCAGGAAACCCTGTACCATTTCGGACAGATGGCTGTCCAGTCTCTTCTTAAAAACTTCCAGTGTTGGAGCATTCACCGCTTCTGGAGGCAGGTGGTTCCACTGGTTAATTGTTCTCACTGTCAGGAAGTTTCTCCTTAGTTCTAGGTTGCTTCTCTCCTTGATTAATTTCCATCCGTTGCTCCTTGTCCTGCCTTCAGGCGCTTTGGAGAATAGCTTGACTCCCTCTTCTTTGGGGCAGCCCCTGAGATATTGGAACACGGCTATCATGTTCCCCCTCGTCCTTCTCTTCGTTAAACTGGACATCCCCAATTCCAGCAACCCTTCCTTGTATGTTTTAGCCCTCCTGCCTCTTGGACCCTCCTTCCCTGCCAGACCCCCCACCCAACCCCCGGATGGATCCGGACCCATTTCCCTCACACCTTAATAGCCAGCTCGGTCCGGTTGCTCTCGTACGCCTGTGTAGCGATGTCGGAGTACGAAATGCCCACCGCATCCCCCAGTTTCTGGTTGATGACTTGGGCCAGTTCTTCATCCGACTTGTCTCTCTGCTGAACCTGAGAAAGGGCACGGAGCAAAGGGGGGGGGAGCGTCAAGAGGCAATTTCAGACCGTCCTCGCTTTACGACCGTTCTCTTAGCGAAAGTTCGCAATTACGATGCTGCTGAACGAAAGGACTTACGAACGGCGCCCCCAAAGTTAACAGCCGCCGCGGTGCCCGGGGATCACGTGATTTGCGACCCTGGGCGCTAGGCAGGCTTGGTTCAACACCGAATGGCGAGTTTCCGGGTCGTACCTTGTAGCAGGCCCAGTGGGCCAAAATCCGGCTTATTCCTTGGAATTCGGAAAGACGGAGATACTCGCAAATCTTGATGGCCACCGGATAAAGTCTTCTTAAAACCACCCTAAGAGACGAGGGCCGAAGGAAGAGGTCAGCCATGGGATCTAGCCCAAATTCTCAAGGAGCAGGCAAAAGGGTTGAAGGAAAGCCTCCAGCTTTAGGGACAGTCTATCTTTGGCTACAGAGAGCCGGTTTGGTGTAGGGATTGAAGCACCAGGCTAGGAAGCGGGAGACTCTGCATTCAAGTCCCACTTTAGGCATGAAAGGCGGCTGGGTGACTTTGGGCCAATCACCAGGAGACGGTGAGTTCTAGTCCCGCCTTAGGCAGGAAAGCACTGGGTAACTCTGGGCCAATCACCAGGAGACGGTGAGTTCTAGTCCCACCTTAGGCATAAAAGCTGGCTGAGTGACGTTTGGCCAATCACCAGGAGACGGTGAGTTCTAGTCCGGTCTTAGCCATGAAAGCCAATTGGGTGGCTTTGGGCCAATCACCAGGAGACGGTGAGTTCTAGTCCCACCTTATGCAGGAAAGCCAGCTGGGTGACTTTGGCCCAATCACCAGGAGATGGTGAGTTCTAGTCCCGCCTTAGTCATGAAAGCCAACTGGGTGACTTTCGGCCAATCACCAGGACACGGTGAGTTCTAGTCCGGTCTTAGACATGAAAGCCAATTGGGTAGCTTTGGGCCAATCACCAGGAGACGGTGAGTTCTAGTCCCACCTTATGCAGGAAAGCCAACTGGGTGACTTTGGGCCAATCACCAGGAGACGGTGAGTTCTAGTCCCACCTTAGGCATGAAAGCCAGCTGGGTGACTTTGGGCCAGTCACTCTATCTCAGCCCTAGGAAGGAGGCAATGGTCAAACAGTTCTAAAAAAAACCTTGCCAAGGAAATTATCCAGGATGCCTCGAAGAATCAACCAGATTGAACGCAACAACAACAACAACAACAACAACAACAACAATAATAATAATAATAAAAGCAATTTTGGCTACTCCCGATGCTCAGCCTCCAGTGAGGGGGAGCAGCCCCCAAATTGAGATGGATCGAGATTTGCCAGTTTTTAGATGGAAATGGGGACAAAAAACTGTCCCAGATGTTCAAAACATTTACAGGAGAGATACATTACCGATCCAGCAAAACCTCCTTGGTCAGCTGCTTGTATCTGTAAAACATCTGTTAAGGAGGAAGAATTTTGTAGGACTGGTTGGTTCCCCTATCTTGAAGGAGGGGAGATTGGAAGCACTGGCTGAGGAATTCTGGGAGTTGAAGTCCACAAGTCATCAAAGGGCCGAGTTTGAAGACCCCTGATGTAGACTTTAAGAGGAGTGGACTTCGACTCCCAGAATTCCTCAGCCGGCGTGCCTAGCTGAGGAATTCTGGGAGCTGAAGTCCACAAGTCATCAAAGGGCCAAGTTTGAAGACCCCCAATATAGACTTTAAGAGGAGTGGACTTCGACTCCCAGAATTCCTCAGCCAGGCACACATGCTTGGCTGAGGAATTCTGGGAGTTGAAGTCCACAAGTCATCAAAGGGCCAAGTTTGAAGACCCCTGATATAGACTTTAAGAGGAGTGGACTTCGACTCCCAGAATTCCTCAGGCAGCGTGCCTAGCTGAGGAATTCTGGGAGTTGAAGTCCACAAGTCATCAAAGGGCCGAGTTTGAAGACCCCCGATATAGACTTTAAGAGGAGTGGATTTCGACTCCCAGAATTCCTCAGGCAGCGTGCCTAGCTGAGGAATTCTGGGAGTTGAAGTCCACAAGTCATCAAAGGGCCAGGTTTGAAGACTCGTGTCTTAAATCTAACAAACAAAATGGAGGCTGGCTGAGGAATTCTGGGAGTTGAAGTCCATAAGTCCTAAAAGGGCCAGGTTTGAAGATCCCTGAGTTAGGAGCTGAGCAGAACTGATAAGAAAGCGAATCTTTGCCTGCTGAAACTGAAGGCCGAAAAAGCCAAACTCCGGTTTCCCGTGACCCATTTTGGTTCCACCATCAGGAAAGGATACTGATCGAAGCTGAGGGGGATCCCAATCTGGTAATCTCGGACAGCGTTAAGCACCCGCAGATCTCGGCAGGTTTCGACAAAGTTTTCCGGAGCAAATTTGTCGATGAAGCATTTCCCAAAAGAGGCTGCCTACAGGTAGAGAAAGGAAGAGGGAAGGAAGGCATTATTTTCCTCTTAAAGCGCAAGTTTCTAGTCCTTACAGTGGCAAGTGAAGTTAGAAAGCTTGCAAAGGGAATTCTGGGAGGTGAAGTCCACGTGTTTTAAAGCATGCAGGCTAGGGGATTCTGGGAGTTGAAGTCCACCCCTCTTAAAGCTTGCTGGCTGGGGAATTCTGGGAGTTGAAGTCCACCCCTCTTAAAGCATGCAGGCTGGGGAATTCTGGGAATTGAAGTCCACCCATCTTAAAGCATGCAGGCTGGGGAATTCTGGGAGCTGAAGTCCACCCATCTTCAACTTCTCAAGTTTGCTAACCACTGGTCTCTCCCAACCCCCCTCACCCCTCTGTTTTCCCATCTGAGCAGAGGCTGGGCCAAGCCCCCCCCCCGGCAGCGATCTACCTGTCCCCCTTACCTGGAGCAGAGCCTTCTGGATAGGTGGGGAGTGTTCGTAGCTGGCTGCTTTAATGCACTGCTCGACCGCCTCGGGAAGCAACTTCTGCTCCTTAATTTCACGCAGGTATTCATCCGCCTTCTGGCTTTCCTTCTGACAGGAGAGAGTTTAAATTTGAATTTTAAGTTTAAATTTGGGACTCAACTGCAGTCAGAAGTCCAGGATTACCTCCTAGACAGAATTGAGCACAATGGAGTCCAACATTTCTGTCCAGTGTTGGAGCATTCGTAAGACATACAGTAAGTCAATATCCTGTTTTTCGTGCTCTTGTTAAAGTTTGATTTTCCATCACTATTTAAAGTATCCTTTATGATTTCCTCAATATTATTGACGTTTGTCTAGCTAAAAAAATTTATTCATACCAATCCGCCTCTTATTTTCATATTTCCCATATCAAAAGAAGAAGAAAATGCTATTTTAATTCTAAATCATATCTTTCATTATAAAAGTCTAATTATATCATCCGTTCTTTTAATCATGTTCAAACAAGTATTTAAACATACGATGCCCCCTCTAATAGGTTAAATCTTCTATTTTTTTTAAATCTAACTCTCGCTTTCTTTCTTGGCCAAGTCGTTTTCCAAGCCAAGCCAATTAAATCGCCCAGGAATTTTGTTTCTATTTTTATGCAAGTTGCTTGGCATGAGGAAGACAATTGAGGTAGGGTATTTTTTGGGGGGGAGGGAGAATTCCACCCTTCTGTGTTCCTTAAGCAACTCCCACCTTCCTTCTCCCTCAATTTTTCCGTTTTTTTGTCTCCCAAATTGTAATTTTTCCTCTGACAGCACTATGTTCCATTCCCCAAAATCTTCTTCCTTCTCATCAGGTGCATCTCGCAGACTTAAAGGGTAAACGAGTCTTTTGCGTTGTCATTGTTACGGGTAAGTCTTGCAGTATTTTATTTGTGTACGGTAGTTTATATTTCCCTTCTTTCAACTCTTCCGTCTCTCGGTCCATTTCCTCTGCTTCGTCTTCCTATCTCTGGTTTGTTCGTTCCTACTTTGTAGTCATTGTCTGGGAACTGTCTAGTTGCAGATTTAACTTGGAGATTCGCTCATTTATATTATCTACATTGTTTTTAGTCTTTCAGACTGAGATTACCTCGTATTCCTTCTGCGCTTCAAGCAGCAAAGCTCCGGGCGACATGGAGGCGATCCGGAAGATCTCCTCACTGGCCTCTGAAAGAGAAAAACAGGGATGGGAAGGCCATCTGGGTCCATCCAAGTCTCGGCTCTACTGAAAAGTTGGGGAAAGTTTCTAGTCCTCTTTGTTCATGGTCAGGCTATTTAAAAGTCGGGGAGAGTCTTTAGTCCTCTTTGTTCACGGTCGGACTATTTAAAAGTCGAGGAAAGTTTCTAGTCCTCTTTATGGTCGGGCTATTTAAAAGTCGAGGAAAATTTCTAGCCCTCTTTGTTTATGGTCGGGCTATTTGAAAGTCGAGGAAAGTTTCTAGTCCTCTTTGTTCACGGTTGGACTATTTAAAAGTTGGGGAAAGTTTCTAGTCCTCTTTGTTCATGGTCAGGCTATTTAAAAGTCGAGGAAAATTTCTAGCCCTCTTTGTTTACGGTCAGACTATTTGAAAGTCAAGGAAAGTTTCTAGTCCTCTTTGTTCACAGTCGGGCTATTTAAAAGTCGAGGAAAGTTTCTAGTCCTCTTTGTTCACGGTCGGACTATTTAAAAGTTGGGGAAAGTTTCTAGTCCTCTTTGTTTATGGTCGGGCTATTTAAAAGTCGGGGAAAGTTTCTAGCCCTCTTTGTTTACGGTCGGACTATTTGAAAATCGAGGAAAGTTTCTAGTCTTCTTTGTTTACGGTCGGACTATTTAAAAGACAGGGAAAGTTTCTAGTTCTCTTAACTCACAGTCAGGCCATTTAAAAATCAGGGAAAGTTTCTAGTCCTCTTTGTTTACGGTCGGACTATTTAAAAATCAGGGAAAGTTTCTAGTCCTCTTTGTTCACGGTCAGGCTGGAAAAACCCACCTGGGATCTCATGGAGAAATTCATGGGTGGAGCGAGAAAAAATGCGCACCCCATCCAGCTCTGGGACCAGATGCGAATCCTCGTTCAGAGGATATCTGTGGGTTGGTGTTAAGGAAATGGAGAGCTGGTCTTTGGAAACCAATAAATATAATCTCTGCCGATCACAGCGATTTGCCCCCACCTCAGGAGACCCTCTAGGTTGGAGAACACCAGCCACATCCAAAGGTAGACTGGTTCAAATTATGGAGGCTCAGCGTTCTCTCTGGTTGCAAGTCATGTTTTTCAGGGCCAATTTGAGTGGTCACTAAATGAAAGGGTGTAAGTTGAGGACTACCTGTAAACTTTTCTAACACTCCCCCGCCCCCCCACCCCCACCAAATAAAAAATGAATAAGGATACTGAATGCTTTGCTGGTCGCTTCCAGCTACCACAAGGCACCGGTCCCAGGCCATCACAACGGCACGCTGGCGGCTGTGCTGTCGCGTACACCTGCCACGTAAAGAAGACAGAATAGCAGAATAACAGAGTGGGAAGGGACCTTGGAGGTCTTCTAGTCCAACCCCCAAGCCCGAGCAGGAGACCCTCTACCATTCCAGACAAGTGGCTGTCCAGTCTCTTCTTAAAAGGGTTGGAGCACCCACAACTTCTGGTGGCAAGCTGTTCCACTGGTTAATTGTTCTCACTGTCAGGAAATTCCTCCTTAGTTCCAGGTTGCTTCTCTCCTTGATTCGTTTCCATCCGTTGCTTCCTGTCCTGCCTTCAGGGGCTCTGGAGAATAGGTTGGGTTTAGGGGAAGGCGGAAGAAGGGGTCCGTGGTTTGGGGGTGCTTACCAGGCCATCTGCTTGGGGCAGGATCGGTAGTCGCAAGTGAACTCAGCCAATTTTTCCTGGCAGGAAGCAGAAGAAGAAGAGAGCAGGGAATGGAGGCCACCCGGCCAGCTAATCGAACAAAATGGCCGACTTTTCACCCCACTTGGGGTGTCTAAAGCTGGCTAACTGGGGACTTCTGGGAATTGAAGTCCTCCTATGCTGGCAGGGAATTCTGGGAGTTTAAATACAGCCATGCTGTCAGAGGAATTCTGGGAGTTTAATTCCACCCACGCTGGCGGGGGAATTCTGGGAGTTTAAATCCACCCATGCTGGCACCCTTAAGACCCTCAAATTAAGGTGGGTGCGACCGTCCCCTTAAGACCCTCAAATTTAGGTGGGTACGACCGTCCCTTAAGACCCTCAAATTAAGGTGGGTACGACCGTCCCCTTAAGACCCTCAAATTAAGGTGGGTGCGACCGTCCCCTTAAGACCCTCAATAAATCCACCCATGCTGGCAGGGAATTCTGGGAGTTTAATTCCACCCATGCTGGCAGGGGAATTCTGTCGAGTTTAATTCCACCCATGCTGGCAGGGAATTCTGGGAGTTTAAATCCAGCCATGCTGGGAATTCTGGGAACTAAGATCCATACATAGTGGCAGGGGAATTCTGGGAGCTAAAATTCAGACATACTGGCAGGGAATTCTGGGCATTTAAATCCACCCATGCTGGCGGGGGAATTCTGGAAACTAAGATTCATCCATAGTGGCAGGGGAATTCTGGGAGCTAAAAATCTCACCTTTAAGTTGGACCGCCCCATCCAGACGTAGCCGGTGTCGGTGAAGAGGGCCAAGAACCGGTGGTTGAACGACACGGCCATCCTGAGGAAGGAGCCGGCGTGCGGGCTGAGCCAAGGCAGGGTCTACGGAAAGGAAAGGAGACCACCAGTTAAAGTCAAGTCCATGCTGCCCTTCCACAGATTGACCGATCCTCTCACAGTGCAGGGAGTTGACTTACGACCACAGTTGGGCCCACAATGTGGTCGTTAAGCGGGTCACGCCCAAACTGATGACCTTTCTGTGGTGGACATTAAGTGAATCCCGCTTTCCCCTTTGACGTGGCTTCTTGGGAGCCCTCTGGGAAGGTCACGGAGGGGGATCACGAGACCCCGGGAGGCTGCAACTGCCACGTATACAGGTTGGTTGCCAAGCACTCACGTGACCATCGAGATGTTGTTGTGACGGTTGTGAAGTGTGAGGACCAGGGGTAAAGACCCTAGAAGATCATTTCAGACAAATGGTTTCCCAGTCTCTTCTTAAAAGCCTCCAGTGATGGAGCACTCATGACTTCGAGTGGCAAGCTGTTCCACTGGTTAATTGTTCTCACTGTACGAAATTTCTCCTTAATCCCAGATTGTTTCTCCCCTTGATTAGTTTCCATTAATTGTCTCATTAATTGTCCATTTTTAAAAGAGGAATAGAATAGAATAGAATAGAATAGAATAATAAGAATAGAATAGAATAGAATAGAATAATAAGAATAGAATAGAATAAATATTGGAATATAGAATAGAATAGAATAGAATAGAATAGAATAGAATAGAATAGAATAGAATAATAAGAATAGAATAGAATAATAAGAATAGAATAGAATAAATATTGGAATATAGAATAGAATAGAATAATAAGAATAGAATAGAATAGAATAGAATAGAATAGAATAGAATAGAATAGAATAGAATAATAAGAATAGAATAGAATAAATATTGGAATATAGAATAGAATAGAATAGAATAGAATAGAATAGAATAATAAGAATAGAATAGAATAGGATAGAATAGAATAGAATAGAATAGAATAGAATAGAATAATAAGAATAGAATAGAATAAATATTGGAATATAGAATAGAATAGAATAGAATAGAATAGAATGATAAGAATAGAATAGAATAATGATAGAACAGAATGAAGAATAGAATAGAATAATGATAATAGAATAGAATAGAATAGAATAGAATAGAATAGAATAGAATAGAATAGAATAGAATAAATATTGGAATATAGAATACAATAGAATAAATATTGGAATATAGAAAAGAATAGAATACAGAATAGAATAGAATAGAATAGAATATAGAATAGAATATAGAATAGAATAGAATAGAATAGAATATAGAATAGAATATAGAATATAGAATATAGAATATAGAATTATCTTATCTTATCTTATCTCGACCTTCCCTGGAACCTCCAGAAGATCAGATCGGGGGACGAGTTCGTCCTCTTGGATATATGGTAGAGTCTGTTCACTGACAGAAGTCCACGAAAACTCTTATCCAACTGGGGGGAGAAGAAAGACCGTCGGGGAGTTTATGTGCAACGTGCTCGTTTTTGTGGCTACGGGTTGAAGGAGCTACAAACCATGGCTTAGCCAGTCAAGACAACCTGCAGAAAAACCAACAATTTCACACTGAATTTGTCCCACGCACCACCGGAGTGCAGGAGGCGTCGTCCAGAAGATACAACTCTTGACCGACAGCCAGCAGAACGTTGGTGACCCTGTTTTGGCACAAGACCGTCCAGCAGGAGGGGGGGCCTTGAAGACCTGGCCGGAGAGGGGGGAAAAAGAGGTCATCCATCTGAACTTTGGGGGAAGAAAAAATGTTGAACTCTAACCTGGATACCGACCGGTGTGTGTGTGTGTGTGTGTGTGTTTAAAACATCTCACAAGGGAGTCAGGAGTGAGGGCAGTCCTCGGCTGACGGCCACAGTTTGGAACCCAAAATTTTCATTGCTAAGAGAGATCGTTGTTAAGCGGGGTTTTGCCTCATTTTGCGACCAGGGTTGTTAAGTGAATCTGGCTCTCTCTCCCGCCCCCTCCCCATTGACTTCGCTGGTCAGAAGGTCGCAAAAGGGGAGACTCTGCGACCGTCATAAATGCGAGTCAGTTGCCAAGCATCCGAATTTGGATCACGTGACCGTGGGGCAGGCTGCAATGGTCGTTAAATGGGGGAAAAAGTCCCAAGTCCCTTTTTTTCGGTGCCGTTGTAACTTGGAACGGTCACTAAATGAACTGTCGTAAGTCGAGGACTGCCTGTACGGGGTTACAATGCACCCTCCCTTGCAAATCACATTTTGCAACTCCGACCTCCAAAGGTCGCTTCGGACTAGACTCAGACTCTTGAACCATGAGGTCTAGAAACCTGAGACGTCCTTTTGTACGGAGCGTTGAAAAAGTCCCGTCTCAGGAAAATACAGCAAGTCCTCGACCTACAAAAGTTCATTTAGTGACCGTTCAAAGTTACAACGGCACTGAAAAAAGGGACCTATGACCGTTATTCACACTTACGACCGTCGCAGCATCCCCCCAGGTCACGTGATCAAAATTCGGACGCTTGGCAAACTGACTCGCATTTATGACGGCTGCAGCGTCCCGGGGTCACGCGACCCCCCCTTTTGCGACCTTCTGATGAGCAAAGTCAAGATGGAAGCTGTGATACTTACTTAACAGCTGCAGGGGATTCACTTAACAACGGAGCTAAGAGAGGTCGTAAATTGGGGCAAAGCCTGCTTAACAAACATTTCCCTTAGCGACAGGAATGTTGGGCTCCACTGCGGCCGCTACTCAAGGACTACCTGTACAGGGAACCCAAGTCAGTTTCTCTCCCTGGGACGGTGTTTCGTACAAAAGGAAGCCTCAGGTTTCTAGACCTCATGGTTCAAGAGTCTGAATCCGATTAGAAACGAACCGGGAAGCTCTGAGGAGGTGAGTTAGGACGACGGAGCCCTACCTGGCACTACGGGAAGTTTGCGTAGCTTCATGTTGTAGATATTGTTGGCCAGGCTGAACCTGTGTTGGAGGGCGGACAGGAGGGCCAAACCGGTGCCGTACGTTGTGTAGAACACCCTGGCCTCCAGCACGCGCTCCTGCATCACGTCCTGAGGGAGAAGAGAGAAAGCGTGACCTTCACGCAACGTCTGGGGAAGATTCTTCGTCCTCCAGGTCAGGAACTGTCCCAAAGGTGCTTTTCCAAAAGGCAGCCTTGAAGACGTTTCGCTCCTCATCCAAGAAGCTTCTTCAGTTCTGACTGAATGGTGGAGGATGGAGGGATTTACATTTCTTGCAGTCATCTGGTTATTAGTACTCGCTCTGAGAGCCGTTGAGGCCACCTGGAGGTTTATCTGTGTCCTCGGGGTCAGCTGAGTGGTGCCAATGGGTGTGGGACCTTCTTGGAACTGCTGAAAGGGCTGTGTTGTAGACTGGTGATGGGTGGTGTCGTGTCCCCCCCCCTGTTGAGCGCGGGCTGCTCAAATTTTAACATAGATGGCCTCTTTGACCCCACTTTCAAACCAGTGGTCCTCTCGCTCCAAAATGTGGACTTTGCTGTCATAATAATAATAATGATGATGATGATGATGTTGTTGTTGTTGGAAGGGACCTTGGAGGTCATCTAGTCCAACCCCCTGCTCAGGCAGGAAACCCTATACCATTTCAGACAAATGGCTGTCCAGTCACTAAATGAACTGTTGTAAGTCGAGGACTGCTTGTATTTTTCCAGAGGCGATAAAGTCACAATCTGGACAGCCATTTGATGGAAATGGTTTAGGATTTCCTGCCTGAGCAGCGGGTTGGAATAGATGACCTCCAAGGTCCCTTCCAACTTTATTATTATTATTATTATTATTATTATTGTTGTTGTTGTTGTTGTTGTTATTATTATTATTATTATCATCATCATCATCATCATTTCTCACTTCTGCCCATAACTTAATAATAATAATAATAATAATAATAATAATAATAATAATAATAATAATAATAATAATAATAATAATAATAATAATAATAATAGTAACAACAACAACAACAAAGTTGGAAGGGACCTTGGAGGTCTTCTAGTCCAACCCCCTGCTCAGGCAGGAAACCCTATACCATTTCAGACAAATGGCTGTCCAGTCTCTCCTTAAAAACTTCCAGTGTTGGAGCATTCACCGCTTCTGGAGGCAGGTTGTTCCACGTATTTATAGTTCCAGGTTGCTTCTCTCCTTGATTAATTTCCATCTGTTGCTTCTTGTTCTGCCTTTGGGTGCTTTGAAGAATAGGTGGACCCCCCCCCTTTTCTTTGGGGCAGCCCCTCAACTACTGGAAGGCTGCTATCCTGTCCCCCCTCGTCCTTCTCTTCATTAAACTGCACATCCCCAATTCCAGCAACCGTCCTTCCTATGATTTATCCTCCAGTCCCCTGATCATCTTTGATGCTCTTCTCTTCTGTTCTTCACAGAGTATTTTTTTTTTAAAAAAACATCCTAGCAACTTTT
The DNA here is from genome assembly GCF_001527695.2 of Protobothrops mucrosquamatus. Classification (NCBI taxonomy): domain Eukaryota; kingdom Metazoa; phylum Chordata; class Lepidosauria; order Squamata; family Viperidae; genus Protobothrops; species Protobothrops mucrosquamatus. The sequence continues at coordinate 205,154 of NW_015388900.1, forward strand.
AGAGGGGTGGACTCCAACTCCCAGAATTCTCTAGCTGGATCTGCATGACAGCTGATCCTCGACTTACGACCGAGCCCAAAATTCCCATTCTACCGCGGACTCCAATTCTCCCTAGAGTTAACCCTGGTTTGTAACAAAAGTCCAAAGGGCGCAATCTGAGTTCACACGCCATGCAAAGCCCTCACGTTCTTGGAGGCTTCGCATGTGCTCAGAGGCCAGACGAGCGCGACTCGAACCCAGCTCAGCCACCCCCCTCCGTTTTGGGGGTCACTTACGTTGTTCATGGTGACTTTTTTCTTGAATTCGCCAAACAGGCTGTGGAGAAGGACGATGCCGTTCTCCTGGAGGCTGAGCAGGTCCTCGTTGGTGGTCCAGCCCAGGAACATGGCTGGAGAATCCTTCCACTGTCGGCAAAGAGATGGAGACCCTTGAAGACAGCTCGACCACAACTCCCATCAGCCCCAGCAGGTTCCAGGACTCTGCTCTCTGTCTCTTGGTTAGCTTTGGTTCGTATATCCCCCTCCCTTCATCCACAGAAGCGTGTCCCGCGGATGCAACTACAACTCCCAGGATCCCCAGCCACAAGCCTCACCCTTTTGTTGTTGACGGACTACATCTCCCATCCTTCCTAACAATGGCCTGAGTTGGTTTAGAACAGGGGTAGGCAACCTTGGCTCTTTTATGACTCGTGGACTTCAACTCCCAGAATTCCTGAGCCAGCCACACTGAGGGGACAGGGAGAGGTTTCCAAGCTGAGCCATGCTGGCTCAGGAATTCTGGGAGTTGAAGTCCACGAGTCATAAAGCGGCCTAGGCCTAGGCCAGAGGTAGGCAACCTGGGCTCTTTTATGACTGGTGGACTTCAACTCCCAGAATTCCTGAGCCAGCATGGCTCAGCTTGGAAACCTCTCCCTGTCCCCTCAGCATGGCCGGCTCAGGAATTCTGGGAGTTGAAGTCCACCAGTCATAAAAGAGCCGAGGTGGCCTACCCCTAGTTTAGAACTGTGTTTTTCCAAGCTTGGCAACTTGTAAGACCTGCAGACTTCAACTCCCAGAATTCCACAGCCAGCCTGGCTGGCTGGTTGGCTGTGGAATTCTGGGAGTTGAAGTCCGCAGGTCTTAAAAGGTGCCAAGCTTGGAAAAACACTGGTGCAGCGTGACAGGAAGTCCTCGGCTTACGACCACAATTGTTGCTAAGCAAAACATTTGTTAAAGTGAGCGTTGCCCCATTTTATGATGTTTCTTGCCACAGTTGTTAAGTGAGTTACTGCAGTTGGTAACACGGCTGTTAAGGGAATCCCGGGGACGCTGCGACCGTCATAAATATGAGTCAGTTGCCAAGGGTCTGAATTTTGATCCCATGACCACGGGGATGGTGCGATGGTCGTTAAGCGTGAAAAATGTTCATAAGTCACTTTTTTTCAGTGCTGTTGTTAACTCTGAACGGCCACTAAACGAACAGTCGTAAGTCCAGGACTAACCTGTACAAGGGGTTACAATGCTCCTTCCGTTTCAAGCCGCATTTTGCAGCTCGGAGCTTCCCGGGTCGCCTCTGTGTAAGATTCAGACTCCTGAACCATGAGGTCTAGAAACCTGAGACTCCCTTTTGTACGAAGCGTTGAAAAAGTCCCATCTCGGGGAAGACAGCGAGTCCTCGGCTTACGACAGTTCAGTTTAGTGACTGTTTGAAGTTGCAGCGGTCCTGAGAAAAGGGACTTAGGACCGTTTTTCACACCTACGAACCTCGTCGCGTCCCTATCTGGTTTCCCCCACTGACTTTGCTTGTCGCAAGGTCGCAAAAGGGGGATCCCGTGATACACACACACACACACACACACAGGACACCGCGACCATCATAAATATGAGTCAGTTGCCAGGTGTCTGAATTTTGATCTCATGACCACGGGGACGCTGCAACAGAGTGTGGAAAAAGGCCATTGATCCTTTTTTTCAGTGCCGTTTTAACTTCAGACGGTCACTAAACGAACTGTTGCACATCGAGGTGTCAAGGTATTGATTTAACAGCTAACCAGCTTATGTAATGTAAGATGTAAGGATGGGAATGACTCAGCAGGGTCTGTGTCCCTTTAAGAGCCAGCAGGGTCTGTGTATAAAGGGAAGGCTCTGCTGGTGTGTTTCTTCTTCCGTTTCCTGCTGTAACTGTGGTTTGTTGGGTCCTGCTGTATTAGCACGTGCATGTATATTATTCCTGGTGTACGATATTGTAGACCAGTGATGGCGAACCTTTTGGAGACCGAATGTCCAAACTGCAACCCAAAACCCACTGATGCATCGTTGGGTGCCAGGTGGGCGTGGCCCATTGGGTGGGCGTGGCTGCAGTGGTAACGGCAGACTGGGTGGGACTAAAAAGTTCAATCAATCAATTCCAACTTTGCAAGATCTTTTTTTCCCGTGAGAAGTTGAAATTGACTGATTGATTGAACCTTTTTTTTTTTTTTTGCATACGGCGGCAGAGGCCTAAAGCGAAAAGGTTTTATAAAACCCAGCTGAAGGCCTAGGACTGGGGCGACGGCACGCGTGCCCACAGAGAGGGCTCTGAGTGCCGCCTCTGGCACCTGTGCCATAGGTTCGCCACCACTGTTGTAGACAGTGTAAGATAAACCACCATTTACTATAGACCACTTCTAGCTTATCTCGCGCAATAAGACTGTGCATGCTCAGACACGAGGACCGCCTGTAACTGACCCTTGGGTCTTACTCACCACAACACTGGCCAGCTGGATCCCAGAAGCAGAGTAGATCTCTAGAAGAGGCCGGGAGCTGGGCGATTTCTCTCTCTTGTTTTTCATCAGGGCTAAACATTAAAAAAAAAAAAAGAGGAAGAACACACAAACACACACACCCCCGATTGCAAATTGAGAGAACCTGGGAAGTCAGACGTGCCAGGGGCTAAACATGGGTTGGGTGGGTTGAGACCTTCAGAGGTAGCTTGCCAGCTTCTGATGCTTCCTTAATTGATAAGTAATTTGAGACTGTTAATTGGGAAAGTCCTTTAGGTTCCAGCCTGAAAAAAGGGTTGGACTAGAAGACCTCTAAGATCCCTTCCAACTCTGTTATTCTATTTCTGTTCCTGTTTCTATTTTATTCTATTCTATATTCCAATATTTATTCTATTCTATTCTATTCTATTCTATTCTATTCTATTCTATTCTATTCTATTCTATTCTATTCTATTCTGTATTTCTATTCTATTCTGTATTTCTATTCTATTCTGTATTTCTATTCTATTCTGTTCTGTTTTATTCTATTCTATTCTGTATTTCTATTCTATTCTATTCTGTAATTCTGTTCTGTTCTGTTCTGTTTTATTCTATTCTATTCTATTGTATTTCTATTCTATTCTGTTCTATTCTGTTTCATTCTATTCTATTCTATTCTGTATTTCTATTTATTCTATTCTGTAATTCTATTCTATTCTGTATTTCTATTCTATTCTATTCTGTAATTCTGTTCTGTTCTGTTCTGTTTTATTCTATTCTATTGTATTTCTATTCTATTCTGTTCTATTCTGTTTTATTCTATTCTATTCTGTATTTCTATTCTATTCTGTATTTCTATTCTATTCTATTCTGTAATTCTATTCTGTTCTGTTCTGTTTTATTCTATTCTATTCTATTCTATTCTAATTCTATCATTATTCTATTTCTATTTTATCTCTCTTGCTTTGGGCCAACCAACAGATTAGGGTTCCTCCCCACCCCAGATTAAAACTCAAATCAGACCAGCCCAATGTTTTTCCAAACCCGGCAAGTTTAACACAGGCTTGTAGCTACTGGTAGAGGGGTGGACTTCAACTCCCAGAATTCCCTAGCCGGCTTTAGCCAAAAAGGACGGTCACGTACCGATGGGACCCCCGTACGGGGCGGCAGCCACCAAATAGTCCCGCAGGTCTTCCTTCAAATTCCAGCTCATGCTGTAAAGTTCCAGTTTCCTAGAAAGGGGAGGAAGTATTTATTTTATTTATTGATCAAATTGATTTGCCTCCCATCTCATACCCAACAACTTTGGGCAGCTTACAATATAAATTAACTAAATTAAGAATATCATTTTTTTAAAAAACACCCATCATTTAGCTTTCATCGATCTGTCCTGCCCCACGAACCACACGTAAAATGCAACGGCCTTTTAAGCCAGCCACAAAACAACTGTGCAATCGAAAGGGAAATAATTCCCCCCCCCAAAAAAGGTTCCTGTTAAAAATGCAGGCAGAATTTCCCCAAGTACTTTTTTTTGGGGGGGGTGTGTCTGCAAAAGACTTTAGCACCCCCCCTAACCATGGGGATCCTAGCCTGCTTGAGGAGTTGCACTACCATGTTGACCATCCTCCCCTTCTGGCTGGGGAGGATGGGCTTTGCCATGAAAAGCTGTTCAAAAAAAAAACTGCCCTGGGCAAAGCAAATGAGTTGTTTTGGGTTTAAAATCTTTGTGACAAACCCCCCCCCCCTCCAATAAGCATCATTTTGCAGAGGATTGGGTGTCATACATACATACATACATACATACATGCATGCATGCATGCATACATACATACATACATACATACATATGGGGGGGTGTTTGGAAAAAAGGGGGTGCATGTTATGGGGGAAGCCTCAGTGGCATGGCAGGAAGAAGGGCCCAGGGGCTTTTCTTGGGGGGGGGTCTGAAAAAGAAAGCCCACTGACCGATAATAGGCGGATTCCCCCAGGGGATCCCAATTGGCGGTGTAGCAATCCATCGGGGCGAACTGGAGGATCTGGGGCGCTCAGCTGCTCTCCTTGCTGCTCCCGAGCACTTCCGCCCTCACTTCCCGGCCTAGGTAAGCGGAAGGGAGGAAGCGGCCGTCGCCATGTTGAGCGAGGGCAGCTCCAGAACACACACCCCCCCGGCTTGGCTCGCGGCCGCCCTCTAGAGGGGAGAGGAAGCACGGCGGCTTGCCTTTCTCACCTCTGCCGTTTCAGGATCAATCATAAAACACCAGGCAGTCCTCGACTTACGACCACAGTGGAGCCCCGCCCTCCCCCATTTCCGTTGCTAAGTGAGACACTTCTGAGGTGGGTTTGTCCCCGTTTTACGACTTTCCTTCCCACCTTTGTTCCCGGAATCCCCGGAGTTGTTAAATTAGCAATGTAAATAAGCAATTTGAAGTTGTTAAATTGGCAAATTAGAGAATTTGGCTTCCCCCGTGGACTTTGGCTTGTCAGAAAGTCGCAAAAGGGGGAATCACGTGATCACCCGGGACTCTGCAACCGTCATAAATGTGAGTCGGCGGTCAAGCATCCAGAAGGTCAATCACCTGACCAAGGGGATGCTGCAACGGTCCTAAGGGTGAAAAAAACGGTCCAAAGTCACTTTTTTTCAGTGCTGTTGTAATTTTGAACGGTCACTTAAATAAACTGCTGTAGGTCAAGGACTAGAAGGACTGCAGGCATTCCTCGACTTAGGATTTATCCTGGGACACGTATGTTTGCCTTCATTCGTGAGGGGATCCACCTCTTCTCCAGAGCACCTGAGAGCAGAACAAGAAGCAACGGATGGAAACTAGTAAAGGAGAGAAGCAACCTGGAACTAAGGAGGAATTTCCTGACAGTGAGGACAATTAATCAGTGGAACAGCTTGCCACCAAAAATTGTGGATGCTTCAACACTGGAGGCTTTTGAGAAGAGACTGGAAGCCATTTGTATGAAACGGGTATAGGGCTTCCTGCCTGAGCAGGGGGATGGACTAGAAGATCTTCAAGGTCCCTTCCAGCCCTAGAATTCTATAAGACAGGAAGGCAGGAGAAAGAATAGAATAGAATAGAATAGAATAGAATAGAATAGAATAGAATAGAATAGAATAGAATAGAATAGAATAGAATAGAATAAATATTGGAATATAGAACAGAACAGAACAGAACAGAACAGAACAGAATAGAACAGAATAGAATAAATACTGGAATATAGAATAGAATAGAATAGAATAGAATAGAATAGAATAGAATAGAATAGAATAGAATAGAATAGAATAGAATAAATATTGGAATATAGAATAGAACAGAACAGAATAGAATAGAATAAATATTGGAATATAGAATAGAATAGAATAGAATAGAATAGAATAGAATAGAATAGAATAGAATAAATACTGGAATATAGAATAGAATAGAATAGAAGCTGGAAGGGGCTTGAAGGTCTTCTAGTCCGGCCCCCTGCTCAGGCAGGAGAGCCTATGCCGTCCCAGACAGGTGAATGTCCAGTCTCTTCTTTAAAATATCCAGTGATGGAGTGCCCATGATTTCTGGTGGCAAGCAGTTCCACTGGTTGATTATTCTCATTGTTTAGGAAATTTCTCCTTAATTCCAGGTTGCTTCTCTCTTTGATCAGTTTCCAACCATTGTTTTTTGTCGTCTTTCCCTCTGGTGCTTTGGAGAATAATGTGACCCCCTCCTCTTCCTTGGGGCAGCCCCTCAGATACTGGAAGACTGCTATCATGTCTCTCCTATTTCTTCTTTTCTTTAGACTAGCCAAACCCAAGTCCCGTATTCTTCGTATGTTTTAATCTCCAGGTCTTTGATCATCTTAGCACCTTAGAGACAGAGGGAGGGATGGATACAAGAGAAGGAAGGAAGGAAGGAAGGAAGGAAGGAAGGAAGGAAGGAAGGAAGGGTGAGGAACAAAAATTCAACTCCAAGGGTGTTGGAAAACAAAACAAGTTTTATTAAAGCTTTTGCAAAAGCTGGTGCACCCTTCTATATGCAAATAAAGGGCCACACTGAATGAATTTCTGCATAGGTTTTTATACCCTGTCCCCGTGCATCAGGCCACATCCTTCCAATTGATAGGCTTACATTGGTCAAAAGCTTTTCTGACCTCCTAGTAACCATTACAATTGCCAAACCCTCCAATTATTAGATCAAAAGCCCCTTTTGTTCCTGTCTTATCTTCCCTTCCTTATCTGTGGCAGGATTTGTAACATCCTGCTAACTAGAGGTATAGCCTTATTTACAAGGTGAACTGCTACCCAAACGGGTTAATTGCAATTATAAAAGATTTATGTCTTCCCTTGTTTATCTCTAAGAGTGCCTGCTTTTCATCTAGAAGCTATGTCTGTAACAGAGTTCGTGCTTCGGTTAAACATGGCTGCACTTTGGTTCATAGCTATACTTTAAAATACTGCCTCCAGGCAGTTTTTATAAAGAATAGACCTTATATAAATGAATAATGTGTTATTCATAAGCTATATTCTACAATAGTGTGCACTATTCTAAAAGTATGCTTTAAGTCAGTGTATAGTTTTTCTCTATTCCTCCAGTTTACTGCATCTCCTTTCCTAAAAAATACCTTAGCTAAGTCCCTCTATATGCTGATTCCTTTAACAGAAATGAAAAATTATAACATGTACATTTCTTGTGCACTTTACGGAAGGAAGGAAGGAAGGAAGGAAGGAAGGA
>NW_015388901.1:0-4746 GCF_001527695.2 Protobothrops mucrosquamatus
GGGGCGCTCAAGCCTGTTCCGGAATCTCGGCGCGACCAACCGGGAAACGGGCCAGGCCTGGCCTAGGGGAAACCCTGGGCCAGGCACGTAGCCATGCCCCACCGGAGTCGGCGACTGTGGACTGTGAGCCCCCTCGGCACCTGATTCTGGACACCCGGGTGTTGTTGGCCAATCGGTCGGAGGGGCTTCAGGCACATGCATTGGTGGACTCCGGGGCCATGACGAACTTCATGGACCAGGCCTTTGTGGCCCTTTTTAAGGTTCCCTTGGTTCCGGTGGACCCTCCGTTGAGGGTCGAGACTATCGATGGGCGGAAACTCATGGCAGGACCCATCAAATTTGCTACCCAGCCCTTGCGCCTCGCCATTGGGAACCATGAGGAGGCGATCCAGTTCTATGTGATGGCGGACCTGCATTTTCCATTGGTCCTGGGGATGGCCTGGCTTCGGGCCCACGATCCTCAGGTGGCATGGTCGAGAAATGCCATCTCGTTCCCGAGCCTGCAGTGTGTCGACCATCTCTGCCACACCTGTGCCGGCCAGGACGTCTCCACCCCGGCCGTCTCCTTGCCTCCTGAGCTGACGCCCTTCGCCGATGTGTTCAGCAAAAAGGAGGCGGACCGATTACCCCCGCATCGACCCTACGACTGCCCGGTGGACCTGCTGCCCAATGTGCCACTGCCCGCGGGCCGCCTGTATTCCATGTCAGAGCCCAAATTGGCCACCCTACAGGACTTTCTGGACAAGAACCTGGCCCGAGGGTTCATCCGGCCTTCGTCCTCCCCACTCTCGGCCCCGGTCCTCTTTGTGAAGAAAAAGACGGGGGACTTACGCCTGTGCTGTGATTACCGGCGCTTGAATGCCATCACAGTGCGGAATCGCTACCCCCTGCCGCTCATCCCGGAGCTGATTGAGAGGTTGCGGGAGGCCTCGGTCTTCACCAAGCTCGATCTCCGAGGGGCCTACAATCTGGTGCGCGTGAGAGAGGGGGACGAGTGGAAGACGGCGTTTGGCACCCGATACGGCTACTTCGAGTACACCGTCATGCCGTTCGGGTTGACCAACGCCCCCGCGGTCTTCCAGCACCTGATGAATGATGTGTTTCGGGACATGTTGGACCGGTTTGTGGTGATCTACCTGGACGATATTTTGATCTATTCCCGGACCCAGGAGAGCCACCTCCAGCATGTCCGCCAGGTCCTGCAGCGCCTGCGGGAGAACCAACTCTATGCGAAGTTGGGGAAATGTTACTTCTTCCAGTCTTCCATAGGGTTCCTCGGGCACATCATCACCCCCGAGGGCATTGTGATGGACCCGCGCAAGGTGGAGGCCTTGCGCAGTTGGGAACCCCCACGTCGGGTGAAAGACGTCCAGTGTCTGCTGGGGTTCGCCAACTATTACCGGACCTTCATCCCGGCCTTCGCCACCCTGACCTTGCTGCTGACCCAACTCCTTCGGAAGAAGGTCCCGTTCCAGTGGGGGCCCCCGCAGCAGCAGGTCTTCGACATCCTCAAGCAGGCCTTCATCACGGAGCCGGTCCTGAGGCATCCCAATCCACACCGTCCATTCGTGGTCGAGACGGATGCGTCCAATGTGGGGATTGGAGCAGTACTGCTACAGGCCCCGGTGGATGGCGGCACTCTTTTTCCCTGCACTTATTACTCCCGGAAACACAATCCTTCCGAGCGCAACTACACCATCTGGGAAAAGGAGTTGCTGGCTATCAAGGCTGCGTTCGAGGTGTGGCGGCATCACCTTGAGGGGGCCCGACACCAGGTGGAGGTGCGGACGGACCATCGGAACCTAGAGCACCTCACCACGGCCAGGAAGTTGAACCAGCGGCAGATCCGGTGGTTGTTTTTCGCCCGGTTCAACTTCCACGTCACGTATATTCCGAGCAACCTCAACCAGAGGGCGGACGCGCTATCCCGCAAGCCGGAATACTTCTGCCCCAAGGACTCCCTTCCCCCACGGATGGTGCTGCAAGCAGAATCCTTGGCCGCGGTCCAGGAACCGGCGGACCTGCGGGCTCGGGTGCTGGAAGCGCAGCGCCGTGATGACTGGTCACAGCAACGGAAAGTGGAAGTCGGCCCAGCGTCCCCCTGGACCTTGGAGGAAGGCTTGCTGAAACACCGGGGCCGGCTGTACGTGCCCACGAGTCCGCTCCGAGCCCTCGTCATGAACCAGTGCCATGACAACCCCACGGCGGGACATTTCGGCCTCTTTAAGACATTACACTTGGTGACGCGGACTTTTTGGTGGCCTCGGGTACGGCATGACATGCACACGTACGTGATGTCCTGTCCGACGTGCCGACAGGCCAAACCCGCGTCCGGCCCACCGCCTGGACTCCTCCAGCCGCTGCCGACACCGGAGAGACCGTGGGGTGCCATCTCCATGGACTTCCTAACAGATCTACCACTGTCCGCCACGTTCACGACCGTCCTTGTAGTGGTGGACATGCTCACCAAGATGGCCCATTTCATCCCGTGCCGCGGACTGCCATCGGCCCGCACCACGGCCCGTCTGTTCCTGCAGCACATCTTTCGCCTCCATGGCCTGCCAGACAGGGTGGTGTCGGACCGCGGAGCCCAGTTCACGGCCCGCTTCTGGAAAAGCCTAATGGCTGCGCTGGAGGTGCAGGTTTGCCCTTCATCGTCACACCATCCGGAGACTGATGGGGGCATGGAGAAGGTCATCGGCATCCTGGAGCCGTACCTCCGCTGTTTCGTCAACCAGCAGCAGGACAACTGGGCCGAGTACCTTCCCCTGGCGGAGTTCGCCTTCAACAACTCCCAACACACCTCCACCCAGATGACCCCATTCCATGCCAACGTCGGCTACCATCCACGGCTTTTCCCGTTGTCAATCTCAGATTCCCCTGTTCCCGAGACCCAGGACTTTCTCTTGGAGCTGCAGGCGGTGCAGCAACTGGTGCGGCGGCAGCTGATCCGGGCGAAAGAGGACTATAAACGGGTCACCGACCGCTCCCGACGGGCAACGCCACCGCTGGAAGTCGGAGATTGGGTGTGGCTGTCCACAAAACACCTCACCACGGACCGGCCGGTGAAGAAACTGGACCATCGTTTTATCGGTCCCTTCCCCGTCGAGGCAGTCATCAGCCCGGTGGCCTACCGGTTGACTCTACCACGCTCCATGTGGATCCACCCCGTTTTCCATCAGTCCCTCCTGGTCCCTGAGGCCCCAGTGAGCCATCTCCAATGCCTGACGACGCCTGCCCCCCCAGCCGCAGCCGATGAGGACACCTCGACGTACGAGGTGGACAGTATCCGGGACTCCCGTTGGCTGAAGGGGCGCTTCCAATACCTCATCGCCTGGAAGGGATACGGCCCTGAGGAGTTCAGCTGGGTGGACGCTTCTTCCGTTAAGGCCCCTGACCTGGTACAGGCCTTTCACGATCGGTTCCCGTCCCGACCACATCCCGACCGGCAGACCCGGGGGAAGGGCCCTGCGGTGGGGGATAGTGTTGTGGCTCCGTATTGTGAGCCCCTCTTATCGGAGGAAGAAGGCTCCAAACATGAAGGAGAGGAGATGGCCAGGCCTCTCTCTCCAGGACCCTCCTCTCTGGCAATGCCTCAGGTGTCTCCCGATGGAGAAGAGATTGACCAGGAGCCGGGTGTTTCTGAGATTGGCCAGGAGCCAGGTGTTTCGGATAGTGATGAAGATACGTTGTGGCTGGATCCACGCCAGCGTAGGCGCGACAAGCGTGCACAGCAGAAAAGGAGGCGTGCCAGAGATTAAGCTGAGTCACTGGACCACACCCCACAGGCTATAAAAGGGAGGTGGTGGCCATTTGGACTCTGTGACGGACAAAGCTAAATCTCTGGCGAAGTAGTTTGCTATGGATTGAATTTCAAACTGTGTGTATTGTTTTTTGTTTCTGTGTTATCTGAGTAAAAGTTCTTGGCAGGCAGTTACGGAGCTGCTGCCAAGTTTCTTATCTGTGGCGTGGAGTGTGGAGAAGTTATTTAACCCTCGGCTGGCTGTTTGGGTGTGTGTGTCAGACGGGGACAGAACAGCTACAAGGCAAGAAAGTTATTATTATTGGATTATATGCCCCTAATCAACAACAAAAAAAGTTTTATAAGTTCTTACATCAAAAACTAATAGAATTGGATTATAAATCTGTTATTATGATGGGTGATTGGAATGGCGTTTCGGACTCAAGTAAAGACAAGAAGGGATCTTTCAAAAATTCTAATTATTCCAAATTACCTAAAGCTTTTTTTGATTTGAAAGATGATTTGGAATTTAGAGATAGTTGGTGAGAACGGAATGTGGAAGATAGAGACTTTACTTTTTTTTGGGATAGGCATCAATCATTCTCCAGAATTGACTTTTTTTTAATTACTACTGATCTTTTCTCCAGGGTCAAGAATGCTAAGATTTTTTCTAGAACATTGTCGGATCATAGCCCTGTATGGCTGGAGTTATTTGCTGAAGACGGGAACAGAAGATCTTGGAGATTGAACAAAAACTTATTTAGATATGAGGTGCTTTCGCAGAAATGTAGAGAATATTTGAAAGAATTTTTTGCTTTGAATATGCATAAAGGCACTTCGATGGCAATGGTTTGGGATGCTAGTAAAGCTTATATGAGAGGGGTTTTGATTCATATGAATAATGGATACAGGCATAAGCAGATGCAAAAACGTAAAGAGCTGGAAGAAGAGATTAAATTGAAGGAGAGGGCTTTTATTTTGAACCCATCAGATAATAGATTAAA
>NW_015388901.1:5321-6570 GCF_001527695.2 Protobothrops mucrosquamatus
ATGCTAGTAAAGCTTATATGAGAGGGGTTTTGATTCATATGAATAATGGATACAGGCATAAGCAGATGCAAAAACGTAAAGAGCTGGAAGAAGAGATTAAATTGAAGGAGAGGGCTTTTATTTTGAACCCATCAGATAATAGATTAAAGGTTTCTATAAATATGTTGAAAGAGCAATTTAATATGTTAATGGCTGATCAAATTGCAACTAATTTGCATTACGCGAAACATAATACGTTTTGTAATGCAAACAAGCCTGGTAGGTGGTTGGCTTATCAATTATGGAAGAAACAGAAATCACGTAATATAGAGAAAATAGAATACAAGATAAAGAGGTATATCAACAAAAGTTGATTAAAAAGAGTTTTTTAGATTTTTATACAAAATTATATGCTAGTGAAAATATACAAGCTTCAGATATAGATAAGTACCTACAAGCAGCACATTTTCCTAGACTTTCAAATGAACAACAAAAGGAGATGAATTGTTTAATTACATCTGAGGAAATTATTTTGGCAATTAAACAGTTAAAACTAGGTAAGGCCCCTGGTACAGATGGATTATCAGCAATTTATTATAAAATATTATTTGAAGAGATGATAGAACCATTAAAGGAACTTTTTAATAGTATCCAGATTGGAGGAGAAGTGCCTCCATCTTGTAGAAGGGCTTTTATATCGCTGATTCCAAAGGAGGACCAAGATCTTACCCAGCCTAAGAATTATAGACCTATATCACATTTGAATACAGATTATAAGATTTTTGCTAAAATATTGGCAAATAGATTAATGCAAGTTTTGAAGCAAATGATTCATAGTGATCAGTCTGGATTTATAATTGGAAGATACATGAAATATAATGTGAGACAAATTGTTAATTTAATTGAGTATTTGGATAAGAACAATCAAGTCCCTGCGGCATTGATATTTTTGGATGCTGAAAAAGCTTTTGATCAGTTGAATTGGCAATTTTTATTGAAAGTTGTTGATGAAATGAATTTTGGGGATAAATTTTTATATTCTCTTAGGGCTATATATCAACAACAATTGGTACAAATTATAATTAATGGGGGATTAACAGAGGCATTTAAAATTGAAAAAGGTACAAGACAGGGATGTCCATTATCGCCATTGTTGTTTGTTTTAACATTGGAGATTCTACTGATCAAAATTCGTGAATCAACTATAATAAAGGGAATAAAAATAAAACAGAATGATTATAGGTTGAGAGCTTTTGCGGATGACTTGGTT
>NW_015388901.1:8314-11570 GCF_001527695.2 Protobothrops mucrosquamatus
TAGCAGAAATGGCTAAGATTTCTGCCTATTTGAAGGATCACTCACAAGAAAGATACATTTCGGTTTGGAGAAGATGGATAGATTATATTCAGAATAAATATGGGACTAAAAAGTTCCATTTAGCTTATGAGTAAATTTTAGAGTATTATTAGTATTAATAGTTTATTATAGTGAAATTTTTATTAGTTTTAATTATATATTATTATTACTTTTAGTATTAGTATTGTTTAACAATATGGATATTCTATTGTTTAATAATTAGGATACTAATTTGTTTATGTTTTAATTATTATTATATTTATGTTAAAGGGGAGTTAAAGCGCATTATGGACTTGGTTATTTATATAGTTGGTTAATGTTAGTTAGATTATGATTATTATATTTCTAACCCAGTATTCAGCTCTGGGAAGCGGGGGAGGGAGGGGGGGTTAGGGTGGGTTGGTTTTGGGGTTTATACTGTAACTTTTATAAAACTTTTCAATAAAAAAGAAAGAAAGAAAGGTACCAGGGTCCCCAGCCAACACAGGGTGGGTTTCTGCGCATCACGCAGGAGTATTCTAAGGACAGGGACACACAAGCCCCTTAAGAAGAAACTTTCCATTAATGTAAGGTTGCAAGGGGTTCCCTTATTAATGGAGTTGGACACTGGGTCCGCTCTCTCAATTATTTCAATTAACACATTCAAAAGGATTTGCAGTAGTAGTGGCCTTCGAGTTAAACTCAGGCCATCAAATTTAATACTCACTGATTTTCAAAATGCTATGGTGTGTGTTAAGGGGGAGGCCACCCTTAGGGTACAGCATAAGGATTTTGAAGGTCTCCTAGATGTGGTGGTAGTTGGGGGTGAACGTACGAGTCTTATTGGACTCAATTGGTTCGAGGCTCTGGGAATCCAGGTAACTGGGCTGCACCATTTGCAAACGTTGAGCCTTGCAGAAGTCTGCAAGGAGTTTGCAGATGTATTTAGTTCAGAGCTAGGATCTTACAAGGGGCCCCCCATTGCGCTACGGTTAGACCCAACTATCACGCCCATCAGGGTCAAGCCTAGAAGGGTACCTTTTGCCCTCAAAGGTAAAATAGATGCTGAGCTGGACAAATTGCTCCAGCAGGGCATCTTAAAACCTGTGGATTCTAGTCCATGGGAAACCCCCATAGTAACGCCTCTAAAGGCTAATGGGGAATTACGTATATGTGCAGATTACAAGTGTACACTGAATAAGGCATTGCAACAGCATGCTTATCCAGTTCCGGTTGTAAGCCACATCCTGGCCTCCCTCAAGGGGGGGCGCATTTTTGCGAACCTTGACCTGGCACAGGCCTATCAACAGCTAGCTACCTGTTGATGAGGCAGCTGCAGAGGCCCAGACTATTGTAACTCACAGGGGGGGCTTCAAGGTCAAAAGACTGCAATTTGGGGTAAATGTAGCCCCTGGCATATTCCAAAGTGTCATGGAGAGCACACTTTGAGGTATTCCTGGGGTCTGTCCCTACTTCGATGACGTCCTCATTGCTGGGGAGTCATCTCAAAATTTAGCAGAAAGGTTAAGGGCTGTCTTGCTTCGTTTTCAAAAAGCAGGCCTTAAATTGAAGCAGGATAAATGTAAGATAGGAGTCACTTCAACTGACTTCTTAGGTTTCAGGATTGATGCCCAAGGTATTCACCCTGCTGAAGCCAAACTGCAAGCTATTCAGCAAGCCCCAAGCCCAAAATCCAAGAGTGAGCTGCAAGCCTTCTTGGGACTCTTGAATTTTTACCATGCATTTCTCCCACATAAGGCTGCAGTGGCAGAGCCGTTACACAGGCTCTTAGACAAGCAGGCTCCATGGCAGTGGACCAAAGTCCATGACAGGAGTTTCAATGAGGTTAAGGCCTTGCTCACTTCCAATGCTGTTTTAGCGCATTTCAATGAGCAACTGCCTGTTTGCATCGCATGCGATGCATCTCCTTATGGGGTGGGAGCAGTACTTAGTCATCTGAAGGCTGATGGGACACAAGTCCCTGTGGCCTATTATTCAAGGACTCTGTCAACTGCAGAGCGAAATTACGCTCAGATTGACAGAGAAGCCTTGGCCACAGTGGCTGGCATAAAGAAATTCCATGATTTCTTATATGGCTGCCACTTCACGGTCTATACAGACCATAAGCCTCTGCTGGGGTTGTTTACCACCAACAAACAGACACCTCATATCATTTCTCCTCGTATGCTGAGATGGTCCATTTTCCTGTCAGCATATGACTACACTCTAGTTCATAAACCTGGAAAAGAGATGGGCCATGCAGATGGCCTAAGCAGATTACCTCTGAAACAGGTAGAGCCAGACCCTGCTCCTGCCATTAATATTCTTTCTATTCAAGAGTTGCCTGAATCTCCCCTTAATGCTAGGGATGTGGCTGCAGAGACTGCCACTGATCACATGCTTGCACGCATGCTGACATGGGTATTGTCAGGATGGCCTGACACGTGTCCAGATGCGACATTTCAAAGTTTCTGGCAAAGGAGACATGCACTGTCTACCTTTAATGGGTGCCTATTATGGGGGAGTAGAGTAGTTATCCCTGCCTCACTGAGGTCTAGGGCAGCGGTTCTCAACCTGTGGGTCGCGACCACTTTTGGGGTCGAACGACCATTTCACAGGGGTTGCCAAAGTCCTGGAGTTTTTCCTCATAGAATCCTTATGAAACGCAGTCCGGCATTTTTTTTTTGTTTTTTTCCCCTTTTTCATGAGCTGTGCTACTCCCTCTTATTCTATTGGCTTTTGAAAGCCAATAGAATAGACTCTATTCAAGAGAGTCTATTCTATTGGTGTTCGAAAGCCAATATATTTTATTGGCTTTCGAACGCCAATAGAATAAACTCTCTTGAATAGAGTCTAATTCTATTGGCTTTCAAAAGCCAATAGGAATTGTCCAGGCTGTCTCTGCCCTGCTGAGCCCGCCAAAAGTCCCAGTCGGCAAACGTTGCTGCAAGTTGTCTGTAGCTAAGGTGAGCTTCCTGGAAGTTTCCACCCCTCCCTGCTGAGCAACTATTAAATGTAAGTAAAAGAGGGCCAGGGGTGGCCAAGATGAAGCTAGCGGGGCAGCGGTGGGCGCTGGCAAGGTAGCTCGGCGTCTTTCAGGTCCTCTTGCCTGGCTTCCGTCTGGGAGAAGCGCAGGGCCAAGGTTAAAAAAAAAAAGCCTGGCGAAATACTCTCCAAAGATCCTTCCTTCCTTCCTTCCTTCCTTCCTTCCTTCCTTCCTTCCTTCCTTCCTTCCTTC
>NW_015388901.1:13505-17947 GCF_001527695.2 Protobothrops mucrosquamatus
ATCTTTCTCCTTCCTTCCTTCCTTCCTTCCTTTCTTCCTCCTTCCTTTCTCCATCTCCTTCCTTCCTTCCTTCCTTCTCTATCTCCTTCCTTTCCCCTTCAATCTTCCTTCCTTCCATCTCCTTCCCTTCCTTTTCAATCTCTCCTTCCTTCCTTCCTTCCTTCCTTCCTTCCTTCCTTCTTTCCTTCCTTTCCCCTTCAATCTCCTTCCTTCTCCATCTCCTTCCTTTCCCCTTCAATCTTCCTTCCTTCCTTCCTTCCCCTTCCCTCCCTCCCAACATTTTTGAGCAAGGAAGAGTAAGCTTCTCCAGCGAGCATTGCTATATTGTTTTTGTGATTAATCACTATGCTTTAATTATGTTCACTTCGTAACAATAAAAATACACCCTGCATATCAAATATTTACATTACGATTCATAACAGTAGCAAAATTACAGTTATGAAGTAGCAAAGAAAATAATTTTATGGTTGGGGGTCACCACAACATGAGGAACTGTATTAAAGGGTTGCGGCATTAGGAAGGTTGAGAACCACTGGCCTAGATGCTGCTCAGAGGAGCTGCAAGGTGTGAGTGAAGGAAGGGGGAGTGCACAGGATAAAGTAGCTTAGCTTCTGGTTGAACCTCCGTTGCATTTGAACTGCCTAGAGGCTGCTGGGAAGAGCTGTAAGTTGTTAGTGAAGGGGGAGTGCACTGGAGAAAAGTAGCTGAGCTTCTGGTTTGACCTCTGTTCCATTTGAACTGCCTGGAGGCTGCTGGGAGGAGCTGCAGACTGTGACTGAAGGAAAGGGCAGTGCAGAGGAGAAAAGTAGCTAAGCTTCTGGTTTGACCTCTGTTGCATTTGAACTGCCTAGATGCTGCTCGGAGGAGCTGCAAGGTGTGTGTGAAGGAAGGGGATTGCAGAGGAGAAAAGTAGCTGAGCTTCTGGTTAGACATCCGTTGCATTTGAACTTCCTAGATGCTGCTGGGAGGTGCTGCAAGCTGTGAGTGAAAGGGGAGTGCAGAGGAGAAAAGTAACTGAATCTCTGGTTGGAAGTTCGTTGCATTTGCAATGCCTAGAGGCTGCTTGGAGGAGCTGCAAGCTGTGGGTGAAACAGGAGTGCAGAGCGAAAAGTAGCTCAACTTTTCGTTGGACCTCCATTGCATTTTAACTGCCTAGAGGCTGCTTGGAGGAGCTGCAACTGTGAGTGAAGGAATGGGTGGTGCAGAGGAGAAAAGTAGATGAGCTTCTGGTTGGACCGCCGATGCATTTTAACTGCCTAGAGGCTGCTTGGAGGAGCTGCAAGGTGTGAGTGAAAGGGGAGTGAAGAGGAGAAAAGTAGCTGAACCTCTGGTTGGACGTTCATTGCATTTGAACTGCCTAGAGGCTGCTTGGAGGAGCTGCAAGCTGTGAGTGAAGGTAGGGGGAGTGCACAGGAGAAAGTAGCTGAGGTTCTGGTTGGACCTACATTGCATTTGAACTGCCTAGAGGCTGCTGGGAGGAGCTGCAAGCTGTAAGTGATAAAAAAGGGGAGTGCACAGGAGAAAGTATCTGAGCTTCTGGTTGTATCTGCATTTCATTTAAACTACGTAGAGGCTGCTGGGAGTAGCTGCAAGCTGTGAGTGAAAGGGGAGTGCAGAGGAGAAAAGTAGCTGAACCTCTGGTTGGACCTTCGTTGCATTTGAACTCCCTAGAGGTTGCTTGGAGGAGCTGAAACCTTTGAGTGAAGGTAGGGGGAGTGCACAGGAGAAAGTACTTGAGCTTCTGTTTGGACCTCCATTGCATTTGAACTGCCTAGGTGCTGCTCGGAGGAGCTGCAATGTGTGAGTAAAGGAAGGGGGGGTGCAGAGGAGAAAAGTACTGTAGCTGAGATTCTGGTTGGATCTCCATTACATTTGAACTGCCTAGAGGCTGCTGGGAGGAGCTGCAAGCTGTAAGTGATAAAAAAGGGGAGTGCAGAGGAGAAAAGTAGCTTAGATTCTGAATGGACCTCTGTTGCAATTGAACTGCATGGAGGCTGCTGGGATGAGCTGCAGACTGACTGAAGGAAAGGGGAGTGCTCTGGAGAAAAGTAGCTAAGCTTATGGTTTGACCTCTGTTCCATTTGAACTGCCTAGATGCTGCTCAGAGGAGCTGCAAGGTGTGAGTGAAGGAAAGGGAGTGCACAGGATGAAGGTAGCTGAGCTTCTGGTTGGACCTCCATTGCATTTGAACTGCCTAGAGGCTGCTGGGAGGAGCTGCAAGCTGTAAGTGAAAGGGGAGTGCACTGGAGAAAAGTAGCTGAGCTTCTGGTTGGACCTGTGTTACATTTGAAATGTTTGGTGGCTGCAGGGTGGAGCTGCAGGCTGTGAATGAAAGGGGAGTGCACAGGAGAAAAGTAGCTGAACTTCTGGTTGGACCTCCATTCCATTTCAACTGCCTAGAGGCTGCTTGGAGGAGCTGCAAGCTGTGAGTGAAGGAAGGGATAGTGCAGAGGAGAAAAGTATCTGAGCTTCTGGTTGGATCTCCATTGCATTTGAACTGTCTAGAGGCTGCTGGGGGCTACTGCAAGCTGTCAGTGTAAGGCGAGTGCAGAGGAGAAAAGTAGCTGAGCCTCTGGTTGTACCTCCGTTTCACATGAATTGCCTAGATGCAGCTGGGAGGAGCTGCAAGCTGTGAGTGAAAGGGGAGTGCAGAGGAGAAAAGTAGCTGAGCTTCTGGTTGGACCTGTGTTACATTTGAAATGTTTGGTGGCTGCAGGGTGGAGCTGCAGGCTGTGAATGAAAGAAGGGGGAATGCAGAGGAAAAAAGTAGCCGAGCTGCTGGTTGGACCTCCGTTGCATTTGAATTTCCTAGAGGCTGCTTGTAGGAGCTGCAAGCTGTGAGTGAAAGGGGAGTGCAGAGGAGAAAAGAAGCTGAGCTTCTGGTTGGACCTGTGTTACATTTGAAATCTTTGGTGGCTGCAGGGTGGAGCTGCAGGCTGTGAATGAAAGAAGTGGGAATGCAGAGGAGAAAAGTAGGTGATTGGATCTCCATTACATTTGAACTGCCTAGATGCTGCTCGGAGGAGCTGCAAGGTGTGAGTGAAGGAAGTGGAGTGCAGAGGAGAAAGGTAGCTGAGCTGCTGGTTGGACCTCCATTACATTTGAGCATCCTAGAGCCTGCTTGGAAGAGCTTCAAGCTGTGAGTGAAAGCGTAGTGCACTGGAGAAAAATAGCTGAGCTTCTGCTTTGAACTCTGTTCAATTTCAAGCTGTGAGTGAAGGAAGGGATAGTGCAGAGGAGAAAAGTATCTGAGCTTCTGCTCGTACCTCCGTTTCACATGAATTGCCTAGATGCAGCTAGAATTAGCTGCAAGCTGTGAGTAAAAAGGGGAGTGTAGAGGAGAAAAGTAGCTGAGCGTCTTCTTGTACCTCCATTTCATTTGAACTACCTAGAGGCTGCTGTGAGTAGCTGCAAGCTGTGAGTGAAAGGGGAGTGCAGAGGAGAAAAGTTGCTGAACTGCTGGTTGGACCTCCATTGCGTTTGAGCTGCCTAGAGCCTGCTTGGAGGAGCTTCAAGCTGTGAGTGAAGGAATGGGTGGTGCAGAGGAGAAAAGTAGCTGAGCTGCTGGTTGGACCTCCGTTTCATTTGAGCTGCCTAGAGGCTGCTTGGAAGAGCTGCAAGCTGTGAGTGAGAGGGGAGTGCAGAGGAGAAAAGTAGCTGAGCATCTGGTTGCAACTCCGTTTCATTTGAACTGCCTAGAGGCTTTCAATCTAACACACCCTCCAAGCATGAACTCTCTTGTTGCTTTGCCCCCCCACATATCTCGGCAAGGACGGTTTCTTCTTACACATGGTTGGGTAGGTCCAGATGCTGGCCAGGCTCACCCTGGGAAGTTAGTACCAGGATCTCAGCCATTTTATTTGAACTACCTAGAGGCTGCTGGGAGTAGCTGCAAGCTGTGAGTGAAAGGGGAGTGCAGAGGAGAAAAGCAGCTGAGCTGCCGGTTAGACCTCCATAGTATTTGAACTGCCTAAATGCAGCTGGGAGGAGCTGCAAGCTGTGAGTGAAAGGGGAGTGAAGAGGAGAAAAGTAGTAGAGCTTCTGGTTGGGCCTCCATTGCATTTGAACAGCCTATAGGCTGCTTGGAGGAGCTGCAAGCTGTGAGTGAAGGAAGGGATAGTGCTGAGGAGAAAAGTAGCTGAGCTATTAGTTGGACCTCCGTTGCACTTGAACTGTCTAGACGAGGCTGCTGGGAGGAGCTTCAGGCTGAGAGCGAAGAAAGGGGGAGTGCAGAGGAGAAAGGTATTATTATTATTATTATTATTATTATTATTTTAATTTGTATACCGCCCTTCTCCCATAGGACTCAGGGCGGTTCACAGCATATTAAAAACAAATAATATACACAAAATACAAAAAAATTACAAAATACAAAAATACAAAAATACAGAAAATAAACCCCGATAAAAGCCGAATTAAAACCAAATATTACAAGCTGTGTT
>NW_015388901.1:20639-22834 GCF_001527695.2 Protobothrops mucrosquamatus
CCTGCATGCCACCTCTCGGGGTTCCATGTCCCGTCCTTGAGGTAGGCCCTAGGAATGTTGCTGGGCCAGGCCTGCGCGAGGGGTGAGTCGCGCAGGGCCAGCAGGACCGTCCTAGAATACATAGTCCGATGCAAGGAGTCCATGGCACAGAGGGGGGATATATTATTGGTGGATCTCAAATCTTCTAACCGAAGCCAGGTAGCTGAGCTTCTGGTTGGACCAACGTTGCATTTGAACTGCCTAGACGCTGCTTAGCGGAGCTGCAAGCTGTGAGTGAAGGAAGGGATAGTGCAGAGGAGAAAGGTAGCTGAGCTTCATTTTTGACCTCCGTTGCATTTGAACAGCCTATAGGCTGCTTGGAGGAGCTGCAAGCTGTGAGTGAAGGAAGGGATAGTGCTGAGGAGAAAAGTAGCTGAACCTCTGGTTGGACCTCCATTACATTTGAACTGCCTAAAGGCTGCTTGGAGGAGCTGCAAGCTGTCATTGAAGGAATGGGTGGTGCAGAGGAGCAAAGTAGCTGAGCTTCTGGTTGGACCTCCATTGTATTTCAACTGCCTAGATTCAGCTGGGAGGAGCTGCAAGCTGTGAGTGAAAGGGGAGTGCAAAGGAGAAAATTAGCTGAGCTTCTGGTTGGACCTCCATTGTATTTGAACTGCCTAGATGCAGCTGGGAGGAGCTGCAAGCTGTGAGTGAAGGCATTTGAACTGCCTAGAGGCTGCTTGGAGGAGCTGCAAGCTGTGAGTGAAGGGGCAGTGCAGAGGAGAAAAGTAGCTGAACTTCTGGATGCACCTCTCTTCCATTTGAACTGCTTAGAGGCTGCTGTGAGTAGCTTTAACCTGTGAGTGAATAAAGGGGGAGTGCAGAGGAGAAAGGTTGCTGAGCTTCTTGTTTGACCTCCATTGCATTTGAGCTGCCTAGAGGCGGCTGGGAGGAGCTGCAAGCTGTGAGTGAAAGGGGAGTGCAGAGGAGAAAGTGGCTGGGCTTCTGGTTTGACCTCCGATGCATTTTTACTGCCTAGAGGCTGCTGGGAGAAGCTTCAGGCTGAGAGCGAAGAAAGGGGGAATGCAGAGGAGAAAAGTAGCTGAGCTTCTGGTTCGGCCTCCATTGCATGTGAACTGCCTAGAGGCTGCTTGGAGGAGCTGCAAGCTGTGAGTGAAGGAAGGGATAGTGCAGAGGAGAAATGTAGCTGTGCTTCTGGTTGGACCTCTGTTGCATATGAACTGCTTAGAGGCTGCTGGGAGGTGCTCAAGCTGTGAGTGAAAGGGGAGTAAAAAGGAGAAAAGTAGCAGAGCTTCTGGTTGGGCCTCCATTGCATTTGAACTGCCTAGGGACTGGTTGGAGGAGCTGCAAGCTGTGAGTGAAGGAACAGGTACTGCAGAGGAGAAAGGTAGCTTCTGGATGGGCCTCCATTGCATTTGAACTGCCTAGAGGCTGCTTGGAGGAGCTGCAAGCTGTGAGTGAAGGAAGGGATAGTGCTGAGGAGAAAAGTAGCTGAGCTATTAGTTGGACCTCCGTTGCACTTGATAAATATGCATCAATATGATAAATCTTCAGAGTCAGTTAAAATACAAATGGTGAGAGTCAGGAAGAAATAACATAAAGGAAGTAAGATAAACCATATAGGCAAAAATAGCTGGGTCTGAGAAAGGAAGAAGAGAAGCCATAAAAAATATATATAGGAAATGGCTAGCCAGGAAAAAACAGAGAATAGGAGAATAGGAAAATAAGCTGAATAAGATAAGAGAAAAGGCACACTGAATTGAAAAGCAGGAAAAGAACTTATTGTTTAAAATGGGGACATAAATATCTACTGAGTTTAAAATAATTTAAATGTCTAATTTTTCTTATTCTCATTGTATATGTGAATATGATTTAATATGTTATCAGGAAATGTGTATAGGCAGACGGAAAGAGTGTAACCTCATAGTACCTCAGCGAATGGGGAAAGAGGAGGGCTGTAGCGGCCGGTGATAGGGATGAATTAAAAGAAGGAGATTGTTGTGTCCTGAGCCTGCAAGATGCAGGCTCGGGACGTTGCAAGAGTCCCGGGCAATTGCAGAAGCTGCCCGGGACCAGACTGAGCGGCGCCAGCCTTGTGCGCATGCGCAAGGCGGGAAAAGCCCGCCTCATGATTGGTTGAACTTGCCCGGGGATCAGAGGGTATAAATAGAGGCCTGCGTGCCTCTGCTCTGGTT
>NW_015388901.1:26220-29880 GCF_001527695.2 Protobothrops mucrosquamatus
AACTTTATTTTATTATTAATTATATTACCATCTATAGGATGGCGTCCATGTGGGCGCAATCTTATTTCATCCAGGGGGAAGGGGTGTTGTGTCCTGAGCCTGCAAGATGCAGGCTCGGGACGTTGCAAGAGTCCCGGGCAATTGCAGAAGCTGCCCGGGACCAGACTGAGCGGCGCCAGCCTTGTGCGCATGCGCAAGGCAGGAAAAGCCCGCCTCATGATTGGTTGAACTTGCCCGGGGATCAGAGGGTATAAATAGAGGCCTGTGTGCCTCTGCTCTGGTTGTTCGTAGAGTGGAGCAAACAATAAAGACTTGTTGGAGATGATTCGTCTCAAGCGCCATTATTCCCAGGACTTAACAGAGATATTTTGGGTTAAAACTTTGGAGAGAACCAAGCTTTGATAGCTTCTCTCCCCGCTTATTGCAATAAACGAAACAAAAGGCCTTCACTGTGTCTTGGCTGGTTATTGGTCAGGCGAGCTTGCCTCTGGTCACGAAGGAAAGTAGCCAGGAGCACATAACAGCCTTGAGGGCTCCTCCGGGATTTGCATCCGTTCCATCTTTGGCAGCCGGGGATATTCAAAAGGGGAGTGCGCACCTGGGTAAGTTTTTCCCAGCCCTAAAGGTCGGATTGCCCCTGCTCAAACAAGGAGGAATCGGAAATCCCGAGAAAAAAAAAAGCCAGGACCCAGTGAAAACCTAAGGGAAAGTTGGCCAACCTAAGGAAGGACTTCAACTCAGCTTGACAGGTAAGATATCAGAAGGGAATCCATAGCAATAAGAGTTTGAAGAGGAGGGACGCCTCCCTGGCCAGTGTGCCGGCCAATAAGGAAAAAGAGGAAAGGTATTTACATTCTGGAATGAATCCCCTTAGGGAGATGGGAATCCCTTAGGGAGAATGTTGAAGTATTTTAAGTCAATGCTTTAAACAAGGCATTTGTTATACCTGGCCTAAGTACATGTTTGGCCAGCCAATAAATTAAATTGGGCTTCTCAGCTTAGCTTAGAGCAGTGGGGAATGGATAGGCAGTGGTTAAGGTCTATCAGAAACGCTCTTTGCATTTCCCCACTGCCTGGAGAACAAGCTACAAGTTGCCCCAAAAGAGTAAAAGTGGAAATTTAAAGTGGAAATGATGTTTAAGGGTCTGTATGTTTGTATGTTTGTATTGACTCATTTCTAAAGACCTGGGGGAGGGGAGGGAGAGACCCTCTAACAGTAATATACAAAAACAACAAGGTCTTATTACAAAAGGAAATTTGGGAAATGGAGCTCATTGGCTTTGAAAAAGCTCCTTGAAAATAAGAATGATTGTTTTGCCTGGGGTGAAGCATTTGGATTTTTTTGTGTGTCTGGTGTAAATGCAAGAAAGGGTGAAGAAGGCTAGTTTCTTAGTAATTAGAAGGACAATTGAAGGTGTTAAAAGAATGGAAATAATCAGATGGAAGAGAGGGAAAGAGAGAGAGAAAGAAAGGAGCTGTGTGAAGTTTTATGCCTGGCCAGGATGAAAGGCGAGAACTCTGATCTGCTATTTTGTGTGAAAGAGTTAAGTAGGAAGCTATGTATTTCTTAAGGTTCCTATAGTTTGGAAGGTGACAAGAGAGGGGAAAACCCCTCTCCAAGGGGGGGAACATTCAGAAGGCACTGTGATTAGAACAAGGAGAGGAGGAAACACCAACCGAATGGTTAGAAAGATTAAAAAGCCAACTTTAAAAGTATGAACATTTGGATCCTGGTAATCCAGGACATCAAATGATTGTGAAATATCAATTTGTAAGGAAAGCATGGGAAGGTATTAGGGTAAAAATGCAGAAATTAGACACATGGAAAACTAAAACAATAGAAGATTTATTACCGGTAAAAGAGGCTCAGAAAGTATATGGGAAGAGAGAAGAGGAGAGAGATAAACGTAAGATAAGATAAAAATGATGGCTCAATTGGTGCAAAGAGGCCAGCAAAGAGGATGGGGAAGAGTAATCAGGAAATCAGTAAGGCAGGCTGGGGGTGAGGACAGCCAGTTGGCACCAGGGGATATAAATCCCTAGGAGAAAAATTTTCCCCAGTCCCTAAATAAATAAATAAATAAATAAATGTGCCTTTTGTAAGGAGGAAGGACACTGGGAAAATGAGTACCCTAAGAGGAAGGAGGGGGAAGAACTAGCAAATTTGGTGAATTTTGAGGATTAGGGGTGTCAGGGGACTAATCTGTTTTCTGGTCCAGCTTTTTAGGAACCCCTGATAAACCTTAAAGGTTGGATCCCTGGAGGAGGAAAGGGTGTACTCGATGGATTCTGGAGCCATCAGATTTACCCTGAACTATATACAAATTGGGAAAGGGAAGATTAAGGACCAGGCAATTATGGACATGCAGTAGAAACAACAATATTTAAATCTGCTATGGTCCAGACAGTAGTAAAAGGACCTGAGCTTTGTATTGGTTAAAGGGAGCTGCAATTTGGCCAGGGGGTACTTAATTGGTAAATTGGGGGTTGTTGTTATGGGGAATGAAAGAGAAATAATTGTAAATATTATGACCTTGAGTGAGGAAGCTCAAGGAAAAGTGGACCCTCTTATATAGGCCCAAGAAGGCAATAGAAGAGGGGTACACATGGATCCTTTAAAGGTGACTTTAAAGAACCCTGGTGAAGTAATTCACCAGAAACAATATAACATTACATTGGAAAGAAGAATGGGTTTAAAGCCCATGGTGGAAGGGCTATTGAAGGGTGTGTGTGAAATTTTTGAGCAATCCTTTTAAATATGTTTAGTTTGTTACTTTTTTAACACAAGAATTTCTGCCTTGGAAAAGTAAGAGATGCAGAAAAAAGAAGAAGAGAAGGGGGGAGGAAGTTTCTGTCTGCATGTTTGTTTTTTTTGTTTGTTTTGTTTTGTTTTTAAAGAACAGAAATTGGGTAAAATTTCCTGACTGTAAGAATAATTAATCAGTGGGATAATTTTCTCCAGAAACTGTGGATGCTTCATTATTGGAGATTTTTTGGGAGGAGTCCCATCCAACTCTGATATTCTGTTTTTGTATGTGTGGCATGCTTCAGTGATTTTCCTTTGCATTTTAGTTTGGATTTATCCTTAATAATGCATTTGAGGGTATTCTTGTCAAAGGAACAATCCTATGATGTTTTATTTAACATCTGATAAATATGTGTCTTTGGGACTCCTTGCTACTGCAAAAAAAAAAAAAATGATTAATTGCTGCATACTGTGTGTGTCCAATTTGTTTTCCTTTTCCTTGGAGCCAAGGAGGGGAAGGGAAATCTTTATAGAAAACCAATTTGGTTTCAGGGTTATAGCCACAGGCTGCAAGGCTGGATTTGAGTTCAAATCCTGCTTTAGCCATGAGGGATGGCTGAGTGTTTGGGGGCTGGTATATTTTTGTTCAGCCCTAGGAGGGAGGTTTTGGCAAGCCACTTCTGTAAATGTTATGCCAATTTTACTCCTGAGGGTTGTGTGAGATGTAAAAAGCCCAAATTTTGATACTCACAATACGAAGACAAGTCTGGTTAACAAAACAAAGGTTTATTGGAGAATAACATACAAGGTATAAAAAGAAAAGAAAAGAAATATAGAGGAGAGGAGCGTTTGCAAACGCGGCCCCCTGGAGCCTTCCCTTTTGGATTGGTTTCCAGGAGCACGTTGGCCTGGTT
>NW_015388901.1:35671-67893 GCF_001527695.2 Protobothrops mucrosquamatus
GGGGAATTAAAGCATAGGTAGAAATGTATTTGAAATTCTATGCTACCCTTGGAATTTATGGGATAGCCCAAAGGGCTACAGAGGGATGTTTGATATGTAAAAGGGTTAATAAAGGGTTAAGGCTCCCAAAGGAGGGAGACAAATAGCTAAATGTAGAACAAGTACTGGGGTCTCTGTCTTCTCTTTGACAGGAAGGCTTTGTGGCGCAAACAACTCCTTTGGAATTTCCAGTCCATAAGATCCAGCCGGGACAGTGGGTGCTGATTTGCAAATGGAAGGAAGAACTTCTACAACCAAAGAAGGGAAGTTCCTTATGTTAAATCTGCTGTCCAGAGGGCTGAGAAGGGTTGGACTCATTACACATGAGCAAAGGTGGTGACTGGACCTGAAAGAGGGTGGACGGTTATTCCAGAACAAAGACTGAAAGCCACATTTAAAAGGACTTGAATGGGTAGTGGACCAGAACCCCTACCTATTTTGAATATCTCTATTAGAATTTCAGGTGACCCCAGATGAGGAACAAAGATGTTGGTGGTGACTCATGAGAGAAGTAAAAGTGGTTTGTTACAAATAAAATGAATAACTAAGACAGAAGGCATACCATTAGAAACTGAAAACGTAGAATTGTAAATTGTAAGAATTAGGTGGTAAATGTATATCTTTTGTTATTGTCACTGTGATTGTTGTAGCTGTTATTATTGTTGAAATTGTGGATCAATTTGTGGGTGTGAAATACTGTGTACTAATCATGAGGGGTGGATTCTACTTCTAATATTACTGAAGACAACACACCAGAACAGCCTGGGAAATAAAGGTAAAAATTTGTTTGTGGGATTTAAAGGTAGATGATAATCATGAAGCAGTGATGGACGTTGCAAAAGGAATCAGGAATGTGGCCAAAGCTCCTGAACAAAAGTATGAAAATATGTGGGGTGATTGGAGCTGGTTAACAAATTGGCTTCCCAATTTTGGATGGTTAAAACAAATATTTATAGGACTAGTGTTTATAGTTGTGATAGGTATTATGTGTTGTGTTTGTCTCCAGTGTTTACCCTGCTGTATTTCATTTTGCACCAAAACATTGGGGTCAGTAGCGAAAAACATCTCTGGAGAAGATGTACAGATTCAATTTATGTTATCTAATATAGCCAAAAATGAAGATTTATCAGAGTATACAGAAATACAGGGGGGATTGATAAATATGCATCAATATGATAAATCTTCAGAGTCAGTTAAAATACAAATGGTGAGAGTCAGGAAGAAATAACATAAAGGAAGTAAGATAAACCATATAGGCAAAAATAGCTGGGTCTGAGAAAGGAAGAAGAGAAGCCATAAAAAAATATATAGGAAATGGCTAGCCAGGAAAAGACAGAGAATAGGAGAATAGGAAAATAAGCTGAATAAGATAAGAGAAAAGGCACACTGAATTGAAAAGCAGGAAAAGAACTTATTGTTTAAAATGGGGACATAAATATCTACTGAGTTTAAAATAATTTAAATGTCTAATTTTTCTTATTCTCATTGTATATGTGAATATGATTTAATATGTTATCAGAAAATGTGTATAGGCAGACGGAAAGAGTGTAACCTCATAGTACCTCAGCCAATGGGGAAAGAGGAGGGCTGTAGCGGCCGGTGATAGGGATGAATAAAAGAAGGAGATATTTTGGGTTAAAACTTTGGAGAGAACCAAGCTTTGATAGCTTCTCTCCCCGCTTATTGCAATAAACGAAACAAAAGGCCTTCACTGTGTCTTGGCTGGTTATTGGTCAGGTGAGCTTGCCTCTGGTCACGAAGGAAAGTAGCCAGGAGCACATAACACACTTGAACTACCTACAGGCTGCTGGGAGGAGCTACAAGCTGTGAGTGAAGGAACAGGTACTGCAGAGGAGAAAGGTAGCTTCTGTATGGGCCTCCATTGCATTTTTACTGCCTAGAGGCTGCTTGGAGGAGCTGCAAGCTGTGAGTGAAGCGGCAGTGCAGAGGAGAAAAGTAGCTGAACTTCTGGATGCACATCTGTTCCATTTGAACTGCTTAGAGCAGTGGTGGCAAACCTATGGCACGGGTGCCAGAGGCGGCACTCAGAGCCCTCTCTGTGGGCACACACGCCATCGCCCCAGTCCTAGGCCTTCAGTTGGGTTTTTATAAAACCTTTTCGATATAGGCCTCCGACGCCGTGTGCAAAAAAAAAAAAAAGGTCCAATCAATCAGACAATTTCAACTTCTTCCGGGAAAAAAAAAGATCTTGCAAAGTTGGAATTGATTGATTGAACTTTTTAGTCCCACCCAGTCTGTCATTACCACCGCAGCCACGCCCACCCAATTGGCCACACCCAGCCAATGGCCACACCCACCCAGCACCCGATGATGCATAAGTGGGTTTTGGGTTGCAGTTTGGGCACTCGGTCTCTAAAAGGTTCGCCATCACTGGCTTAGAGGCTGCTGTGAGTAGCTGTAACCTGTGAGTGAAGGAAAGGGTAATGCAGAGGAGAAAAGTAGCTGATCTTTTGGTTGGACCTACATTGCATTTGAACTGCCTAGAGGCTGCTGGGAGAAGCTGCAAGCTGTGAGTGAAGAAAGGGGGAGTGCAGAGGAGAAAAGTAGCTGAGCTTCTCGTTGGACCTCCATTGCATTTGAACTGCCTAGAGGGTGCCAGGAAGAGCTGCAATCTGTGTGTGAAGGAAGGGGGAGTGCAGAGGAGAAAAGTAGCTGAGCTTCGGGGGGCAGTTTGGTATTTGGCATGGGGAAGTGAGCTGGTGTGAAGTGTTCCTGTGAGAAATGGAAGGGAGTATTGCTCCCTATCAAAGGAGTGGAGATTTTTAGACTTTTCCAAGGCCAACCTCTGGAGGCACACACCATCTGCTGAAGAGGATTTCTCATAACATCATATTGGGTGTTGATTGGCCTGCCTGGGCTGGACCTTAGGGGAAGGGCTGTGGGGAAACATTCAATGCATAACTTTTGTGCGGCTTTTATTCAGATCTTGCCTTGTTTTTGCTGCTATCAGTTCATTCTTAGTAAAAGTACCTCTTCTCTAAATCCATGGAGTTGGGGGGTTTCTTTCTTAGGATTTTAATGGAGGGAGACCTGACATTAGGCAAGATCTCTTTTATCGGCCAACCTGGAGACCATAGTCTACAGTGGGGACCGAGCACTCAGTGTCAACTCACGGGAGCAACCCACCCCATGGCCACGTTGCACTGGAGATGAGGTGGAATGGCTGGAGGAGCTGGAGTTTGATGAGGAACCAGTTTAACCCAGATGGTTTCTGGGCATAAAGTGGCTGGAGGACCCAAAGGAGCCTCTGCAGGGGGTGGCTTTTACCAGGGGCCATCGAGGATCCTGCAGAGTGGAGGGGCGTGAAATAGATTGTGGCAAGATCCCCCCTCCCACTCCAACCAGGAGGACCTCATGCTGAGCCATGCATTGTATCTTCTGCAAGAGGCGATTGAAAACCGGACAGCCAAAGAAACTCTAGCTCAGATGTCCGCCCAGCAACCCAGCAGTGAGGCCAGCCAGTCAAGGTGAGCAGCCACTTCCACAGTGGCCGCAGAGGC
The DNA here is from genome assembly GCF_001527695.2 of Protobothrops mucrosquamatus. Taxonomy (NCBI): domain Eukaryota; kingdom Metazoa; phylum Chordata; class Lepidosauria; order Squamata; family Viperidae; genus Protobothrops; species Protobothrops mucrosquamatus. Next base: position 39,232 of record NW_015388901.1, read on the forward strand.
CTCCGTTGCCCGCAAGGGGTAGCAGCGGCTGTGATCACACAGCCACCAGCAAATTGTTGGGATTCTTCCTACCTCAAATTTGGAATTATATGCAGGAATATGGGGGCGAATTGGGATCAGAGACTGCCAAAGTGTGATGTGTCACCATGGCCCTGGAAGGAGCCGCAGCAGAGTGGATGGTTTATCTTCACAATGACAATGCCCCACAACTGCGAAACTACAACCAGTTTATGGCAGCTCTCTTCCAGCGGTTAGAGGACCTTCTAGCAGAGCGCAAAGCCAGAACCCGGATGAAGACCGTCACCCAGGGGCGACGGTCAGTGGCAGAGTACGTCCAAGAGTTCTGTGAGCTGACATGTTGGCTGGCCACATGGCCTGAGGAGAGCCTGGTCGAATGTTTCAAGGATGGGCTCAATGATGAAGTCTACCACACCTGCATCTCACGGGGGGGAGGCTCAAGATCTCCAGTGCTGGTACATACTGGTGGTTGAGGTGGAAATAGACTTGGCCAGAGATTGACACCAGAGCAGCCGTGGCTGGAGCAAGTCCTTGCCTGCAGCCTGCAAAGAATCTCCAAAGGCAGCCAAAGGAGTGACAGTGCTTAAGCAGTGGTCCACAGCCTGTTTCAAATGTGGAAAAGAAGGGCATCAAGCAGCTGACTGCTGCTCAGCAAAACCTAGCCCCAAACCTGCAGCCTCGGGGTAGGAAAGTTGAGAAGCCACTGCCGAGGCTCTGTGAAACTGCCCTGAAAGGGGTGAAGGTCATTTAAATTCACCCCTCCTGGCCAGGAGGGGTTGGGAGCTCTGACTCCCCTGGAGGAAAGTGAATCCAATTCCAACGACAACCCCCTGGTAAGTCAACATGTAACCCCCATGACCATCCCGGTGGAGTTAGTGGTGCCCTCATAAGGCACTCAGGGAAGGATGTTGGCCCTATTGGACTCAGGCTGCACCAGGTGTGTGGTTAGCCTGGAGGTCATGGAGTAATTGGGACTGAGACTGAGGAGACTGAGGGTGCCCATAGCCTTCTGCCAACTGGATGGGTCGGTGGCAGGGGGAGCCCCGGCTCACTTCATAAAGGAGCCTGTGGAAATGAGGATGGGTAACCACAAAGAGCTCTTGAGTTTTATAGTGGCACCTGGGATGGAGAGACCCCTCTTGCTTGGACTGACCTGGCTCCATAAGTGGAATCCTCTTGTGAATTGGAGAAAAGAGCTCCAAAAATCCAATCTCTGCCGGCAGAGAGAAGGAAGGAATCGCTTGCCAGAAGCAAAAAGAACCAACCTGATGAGGGAGTTGGGGGCTGCTGTACAGAAACTCACCAAGGGAGAGGAGAAAATCCCAAGGGAATACTGGGACTTAAGGGAGGCATTCAGTGAGAGGGGATCCGATGCACTCCCACTCCACTGCCCCACGGACTGCAGTATAGAGATCCTCCCTGGGGCAAAGCTGCCCAAACCAAAAATCTCTTTAATGACTCCATGTGAGCTAGATGAGCTGCATGCCTTTATTGACAAGAACTTGAAACAGGGTTTCATCCAGCCAGCCAGACCACAAGTGGCTGCTCCAGTGTTTTTCCAGGAGAAAAAAAGACATCACCCTTCATCTCTGTGTTGATTACAAAGGATTAAATGCTGTATGCGTGGAGAATGTTTATCTATTGCCTCTGATGAAAGATAGGGGAAGGGTGACCAATCTTTAGAATCTCTAGAACACAAAACCAGTCATAAATCCCAAGAAAACAAATCAAACAATGAGGTAGGGAGTGATGAGAAAAAAAGAAAAAGACCAACAACAATCAGGAGATGCAGGAACCATACCCACAGACAGGCAAAAAGGTCTTAAATGCTTATATACAAATGCTCAAAGCTTGGGGAACAAACAGGGTGAACTAGAAGGAATAGTACATGAGGGCAGGTATGACATAGTTGGCATTACAGAAACCTGGTGGGACGAAACCCATGACTGGAATGTACTGATGGATGGATACAAATTGTTCAAAAGAAATAGATCTGCAAAAAGAGGAGGGGGAGTTGCACTCTATGTAAGAGAATACTACATATCTACAGAAATGCACATGATCAAAGATAAAATCCCTCCAGAATGTATATGGGTCAATATAAAAGGGGAAAAACTGACATTGCCATAGGTGTATATTACAGGCCACCCAACCAATCAGAAGAAATAGATGAACTCTTTGCCAACCAGTTAACAAACGTATGTAGGAAGCATACCACAGTAGTAATGGGAGACTTCAACTATCCAGATATCAACTGGGAGACAAACTCTGCAGTGAGTGGGAGATCAAACAGATTCTTAACCAACCTAGCCGACAACTTTATCATCCAAAAGGTAGAGGAGGGAACTGGAAGTCAAGCTATACTGGACCTAATCCTTACTAATCGAGAAGAAGTGATAGAGGGAGTTGAAGTTGCCGGAACCTTGGGTGAAAGTGATCACGTCATGCTGAAATTCAATATAATGCAAACACAAGCAATAGAATATAATCCAACCACAGTCTTAAACTTCAAAAGAGCCAATTTTAACGAACTCAGAGAGAACCTAGGAAAGATTCCATGGATGAAAATCCTAAAGGGGAAAACAACCCAAGAAGTGTGGGAAACTCTGAGGAGTATGATCATAGGGGCCCAGTCCAGCACAATACCACTGGAAAAAGAGAAACAAGAAATTCAAGAGGAAACCAGCATGGCTGCACAAAGCTCTCTCTGACAAACTGAAAGACAAAAAGGACAAGTACAAAAAATGGAAAGAGGGACACATAACTAAGGATGATTATCAGCAGACAGCCAGAACATGCAAAGATGAAGTCAGGAAAGCAAAGGCTCAGAATGAATGAAGACTTGCAACAGAAATCAAGGACAATAAAAAAGTTTCTTTCAACATATTAATAACAAGAAAAAAGTCAAGGAAACTGTAGGTCCACTAAAGAGAAAAGATGGCAAGGAAGTAACAGGCAGTAGGGAGAAAGCAGAACTGCTTAACTCATTCTTTGCATCAGTCTTCACACAAAAAGAAATTATAGCACAACATACCAAAAGAAAATACTGCAAAAGACAAACTAGAAACAAAAATTAAAATAAGCAAGAAAATGGTAAGAGAACACCTATCCAACCTTGACGAATATAAATCACCGGGACCCGACAGATTACATCCCAGAGTTCTGAAGGAGCTGGCAGATGTTATCTCAGAACCATTGCACCATATCTTTTAAAAATCCTGGAGAAGTACCTGAGGATTGGAAAAGGGCTGATGTGGTTCCTATCTTCAAGAAAAGGAAAAAAACAGACCCAGGAAATTACAGACCAATCAGTCTAACATCAATACCTGGGAAGATCTTGGAAAAGATAATAAAAAAACAGATCTGTGAACAACTAGAAGCAAACAAAGTTATAACCAGTAGCTAGCACCGGTTTGTCAAAAACAAATCACGCCAAAGCAAACATATTTCATTCTTTGATAAAGTGACCAAATTAGTAGACCAGCAAAACACTGTGGACATAGTATACTTAGACTTCAGTAAGGCATTTGACAAAGTAGACCCCAACCTGCTGCTTAGTAAGCTAGAAAAAGGTGGGATAGACAACACCACCATCAGATGGATCTGTAGCTGGCTGACAAACCATACTCAGCGAGTAGTCCTCAATGGGATGCTTTCAATGAATATAAATGGACTGAACTCGCCCTTAAAAAGGAAAAAAAACTTTTGACTTCCGGTTCCGGTTCGCGGCGTCCCTAGTCGTACGGTGAGACTCGTCTCCTCGTCGGCTAGCCTTCCCTCCGCCGGTAGACCCTTATGCGGGTCAAAGTCGCCCTGGAGGGTGCGACTTCTGTTGAGGAGGCTCTGCTTGGCTGCGGAGGAGCGGCGGCTCCTCCAGCTGTCCGAGCTATCTCTGAGGGCCGACAAAGAAGATTGGCCAGTAAAATGGCTGATCACCCTGCTGCTTCAAACTGCAAGTCAAAGAACATCTAAGCTGTAAGAACTCCCGTGGTGAATCTGGGTGAGATTTTTCTTTGCTACTCTATTTTATTTTGTTTTTTGTACCTGTAAGAGTTCCCTGGCTTGAAAAGTTCCCTGGCTTGAAAAGGCAGCTTCTACATTCGTTGGGAAGAAAGGCGTTGTATAAAAATAGAACAAAATTTTAAAGACTATATTTTATTTTTATATTTTTTGGGGTACAGAAAATGTTTTTTCCCTCTCTTTCTAAGAACTGTATTATCATCTTATGCTGGAAGATTATTTCCTTTTTCACATTATACTGTCTCCATCACGTTGTTCTGGTGGGGGAGGGTCAGCTCGGCGGAGTGGACATGCCGGTTGCTCAGGGACCAACAGAGAATGGTGAAAGACCGGATGTACCCACAGGGAACGTGGCAGACTTAAGCGATAGGCGACCGGATTGATGACAGCCTCGATTGGGAACGGTCCTACATATCGGTGGTCTAATTTCTTGGCTGGCCGGATTGACGGTAGGTTCCTGGTGGACAGCCATACCCGATCTCCCACCATTAGTGGAGGCGTATCCCGCCTCGACCGATCAGCAAATCTTTTATAGTCAACCTTGGCCTTCTCCAACTGTCGCTGCACCAATCGATGGATCGCCTGTAACTCTGCCATGTAGTCGTTCGCTGGTGGTCCCGGTGCGTCTAATGGGGAAAGAGGGAAAAACCGAGGGTGATAGCCCACATTGGCTAAGAATGGTGTCATCTGCGTGGAGGTGTGCTGTAAGTTATTGAACGCAAACTCAGACACCGCCAGATAGTCCACCCAATTGTTCTGCTGCTGATTGACATAGCAGCGCAGATATTGCTCCAGGATCCCGATGACCTTCTCAGTCCCTCCGTCAGTTTGGGGATGATGTGCGGACGAGAGGCAGATCTTGACATCCAATGCCTGCATCAACCCCTGCCAGAAACGGGCTGTGAACTGGGCCCCTCTATCGGACACGACCCTATCAGGAAGACCATGCAGCCGGAACACCTGCTGGATGAACATGCGACCGGTGGCGTGGGCAGACGGCAAGCCACAGCATGGGATGAAATGTGCCATCTTGGTCAGCATGTCCACCACCACGAACACCATTGTGAATCCAGAAGACGGGGGTAAGTCCGTCAGGAAGTCCATGGACACAGCCCCCCAGGGTCTTTTGGGTGTCGACAAGGGCTGCAGTAGTCCGGGTGGGGCCCCTGTCGCTGACTTGGCCTGCCTACATGGGATACAAGATGAGACGTAGGTCTGGACGTCGTGTCGGACTCGGGGCCACCAGAAGGTACGGGAGACCAAGTTCAGGGTCTTGAACAGGCCAAAATGCCCCGCCGCCGGATTGTCGTGACACTGGCTGAGGATGAGTCCCCTGAGCGGCCCTCCAGGAACATAGAGCCGATCACGATAGTGGAGGAGTCCATCCGTGACTGTCCATGGGGAATTGGGCCCCACCTCCTCCTTTTGCTGAGCCACCCACCCATCCTGCTGCTGGGCCTCCCGAATCCGAGCCCGTACATCTATCGGCTCCCGCACCACAGCAAAAGACTCGATAGGGAGCACTGTCCTCGGCAGAAGCTTGTCTTCTGCTCAGGAATATTCGGGCTTCCTGGACAGAGCATCCGCTCTTTGATTGTGACCGCTGGGTACGTACGTCACCCGGAAATTGAACCTCGCAAAGAAGAGAGACCACCGGATTTGGCATTGGTTCAATTTCTGAGCGGTCTGCAGGCTTTCCATATTCTTATGGTCCGTCCGGACCTCGATTTGATGACGCGCCCCTTCCAAATGATGCCTCCAGGCCTTGAACACCACTTTAATGGCCAGTAGCTCCTTCTCCCAGATGGTATAGTTGCGCTCCGCCGGATTCAATTTCCGTGAATAGTACGCACAAGGGAAGAGGGCACTGCCGGGCGTCGTCACCTGAAGTAACACTGCCCCAATGGCAATGTCGGAGGCATCCGCCTCCACGACAAACGGCCGTTGCGGGTCAAGATGCTTCAGGATGGGCTCCTTCATGAAGGCTTTCTTCAAAGCCTGGAAAGCCCGTTGTTCTGGAGCGTCCCACTGGAACCGAGTCTTTTTCTGCAGGAGCCGAGTAAGGGGGGCTGTCATGGTAGCAAACCCGGGGATGAAAGTCCGATAATAGTTGGCGAACCCAAGAAGTCGCTGGACATCCTTCACACGACGTGGGGGTTGCCAACTCTGCAGAGACTCGACCTTACTCGGCTCCATGGCGATGCCCTCGGGAGAAATGTGGTGACCCAGGAACTCGATAGTCATCTGGTAGAACTGGCACTTCTCTAGTTTGGCATATAGCCGATGTTCTCAGAGCCGCTGCAGGACCTGACGGAGATGCTGATGGTGCACCTCTCCCGATGGGGAGTAGATCAGGATGTCGTCCAAGTAGATCACGACAAACTGATCTAACAAGTCCCGGAAGATGTCGTTCATGAAGTGCTGGAACACGGCAGGGGCGTTGGTCAGGCCGAATGGCATCACCGTGTACTCGAAGTGGCCATACCGAGTACCAAACGCCGTCTTCCACTCATCACCCGACCGAACTCTGACAAGGTTATAAGCTCCACGCAAGTCCAGTTTTGTGAAGATCTTTGCCTCACGGAGCCGGTCCAAGAGTTCGGGGATGAGGGGCAGCGGGTATCGGTTGCGCACCGTGATGGCATTTAATTTCCGATAATCACAGCAAAACCGCAATTCACTGGACTTCTTGACAAAGAGCACAGGTGCAGACAGTGGCGAGGACGAGGGCCGAATAAAACCTCGAGCCAAATTCTTGTCCAAAAAGTCCCGCAACGCGGCCAACTCGGGGTCCGACATGGAATACAAACGCCCCACTGGGAGAGGCGCATCAGGAACTAAGTCAATGGGGCAGTCATAGGGCCTGTGCGGGGGCAATTGATCCACCTCAGTCTCTCTGAAAACATCAGCATAATCTGCCAATTCAGAGGGTAAGGAGACCCCCATGGGCCCCTCTACCTGACCGGCACAGATGTGGCGGGTGTGATCCATGCACTGTAATCTTGGAAAGGTGACCAAGTTCTGTGACCAATAAATCATGCGCCCGGAGCCACGCCAGTCTCAAGACCATGGGGAAATGCAGGTCTGATGTGATATAAAACTGGATGGCCTCCTCATGTGAACTGATGGCCATACATAGCGGTTGCATGGTGGCCTTAATTGGCCCAGACAGGAGCACTCGACCATCAATGGTCTCCACTAACATCGGCAGATCCACCGGGCATTGGGGAATCGCCCATTTAGCCACAAATGCTGCGTCCATAAAGTTCGTCGTGGCCCCAGAGTCAATCAAGGCATGGACGGGAATCCCCTTGGGCAACCTAGGGAGAATCAGGCGCACCTCCAAAATCAAATGCCTTGGGGGTCCGTGGGCAGCATCTGAAGGGTGTGGCTCGGTGTTGCGGGATGCCCGACCCAAAAGGCCTTTCAGGTCGGGCGTGTGCCGTTTCCCGACAGGGGAGCAGATGGCAGTCTCTTAACAGGCTCAGTCACAGACGCCCCTCGTCGCTTCTTGGGGCAGAAAGCGGCCAAATGCCCAGGGTCCCCACAGGAAAAACACACACACATCGAACGTCACCTGTTGATCTCTGCCACCGATAGGCGAGGTCTGGCAGCACCTAACTCCATTGGCTCCTCCCTCTGGACCGGGGTCTCACGCACGACGGGGGCAGTACGGGTCTCTGGGGTGGCACGGCGACTCCTTTGCTGCTGCAGCCGGGCGTCGATCCGCAGACAGAGATGAATGATCCCATTAAGGTCCGGGGGAACATCAACCCGGGCCAGCTCATCCAGCATCTCCTCCGACAATCCATCCTGGAAAGTGTCCACGAGTGCAGCCTCATTCCAGGCTGAATCCTGGCTAAGCAGCCGAAATTCGCTGATATAGCCCTGCAGGGGGCGTCGGCCTTGCCTCAGAGCTTTCAAACACCGGGTATCTGTCTGGATCTTGATAGGGTCCTCATACATCATCCGCATGTAATCACAAAACCCCACAAACTTGTCCATCAATGGACTAGGTTGGGCTAGCAGGGGTGTGCCCCAACGAGCTGCAGAACCAGAGAGCAGGCTTATCATAAACCCCACTTTATCCCGGTCAGTGAGGAAATCATCTGCTTTCACACTGATATACAGGTGGCATTGTCCCATGAAAACCGGAAACATGTCCTGGTTGCCATCAAATTTGTCCGGCCTCACCACTTGGCATTTTCTCCTGGGTGGTGGTGGAGCAGCAGGAACATGGGCAGATAGCTGAGCAACTTGGGCAGATAACAAAGCCAGCTGCTGGGAGAGCTGGGCGTTCTCAGCACGTAGCTGCTCCATAATAGTAGGGGGTTAGGCTGAAGGCAAACTGTTCTGTCCCAGCCTACGTCTGTCTTTGTGGTGTCACAAAAACAAACCTCTCTTCAACAGTAGGCTGGGAAAACCAACCCCTTTTTATTACAAAAACAGTCCAGATAAGTTTGCTCAAAACAAAAACAACAGAATACCTTTCCAACAGATAACTGGTTATAAAATCAGACAGAGCAGGAGTTTAAACAAAACATTCATCGGTAAAACAAACAGACCATGATCCCTGGAAGTTCTTACAAACGGTTGCCTTCAGCAACCAGCACCGCCCACACCTCCTCTTTATATACAGCAGTCCCAGGGCGTTGCCTCTCAGTGCCTTCTCCTTTTTCCCTGGAGTAGTCTCATTGACTGCTGCTGATTTTCCCTCGCTAATTGTCTGCATGTGCGGGCATCAATTAGCCTGTCCATCAGGTGTGAATCTTCTGAGTCTGACTCATTCTCCTCACACAGCTGAGCTTCATCAGGAACACGACTGGAGGGCCCCGGCTCTTCCTCAAACCGTGAGTCCTATAATTCATCAGAGCCTCCCTCTGACCCTGACAGCCCCTCAAATGCCTCCTCCACCTCCTCCTCAGATTCCTCAGACTCAGCTGTTGGGAACACAGGCTGGCACGGAATCACGACACCCGGCAACAGTTCAATGGAACAATCATTGGGTCTGTGGGGAGGCAGGGTGTCACATTCCTTCTGACTAAATGCCTTCACTAGGTCCTGGTACTCGCTGGGGATGAGTGGCTCGCCTGGCTGCATCCATGGCCGCTGGGCGATTTTGCGGTGTGCCAGCGGCTCGATCCGGGCTTCGGAGGCCTGCAAAAGGCCTCTGCCCCACAGATCTAGGGCTGCACAGCAATTTTGCGGCCCCCCCATCGCTGATCTGGGCTGCTGAGGCGCCGCAAAATCGCCCCGCGGCCATGGATGCAAGCTCCAGAGGCTTCGAAAAGGCCTCTGCCGCCCGGATTGGCGGGGGGGGGACAAAATCACTGTGCAGCCCTAGATCCATGGAGCAGAGGCCTTTTCCAAGAGGCGGCGGCGGCAGGGCAATCCGTGCACAGGGTGGGGGGTGGGAAATGGCGGCGGCACGACGATCCATGCGGGAGAGAACGGCGGCAATGGCACGGCGATCCATACGGTGGCTCGGCCAGGGCTCGGGGGACCGATTGGGGCACCAATCATCCCTCCCCCCACCATGACAGGCTGCTACTCACTGCACTGGGAGTCAAAGGCTGGCTGTGACCACCTTGCCCCCGGTCAGAAGGAGACGGCCACCTGGGCTACGGGGGCGGATGGAGGTTCTGCTCTTCCAAAAGGCCAACTCTTGGCTGGCAACCTGCCCGGCGGCCCTGCCCTGTCAGCACCTGGTCGGGGCTGGAGGTGGAGAGGCCACAACAGGGGTCTGGCCATCGCCGCCCAGGCCTCGCTCTGCCCCATCGGAGGCTTCCTGGCCAAGGCTACTGAGGGGCGCCCAGCAGGGCAGGGCAGCCGCCCGTGCCCGGAACCCCCGGACAGCCACCGGGTGGCGGCAAGGAGACGACCTGGCTTCCCCTCGTCGCTGCTGGCCGTCCGGGCTCTGCGGCCCAGTGCCCCCTCCCCCCCAGGTTGTAAGGTCACGGCTGGTGTGCGGGCGTGGCCAGAGCCCCTCGGCCCTCCGGCTGCCTCCTCCCGGCCATGCAGCAGACCCGGCAGCACCGCCTGCCACTTTAAGGGGAGCGGCCATGAGGGAGGCACCCGCCACAGGACTCCGGGTGAACAAAGGGCAGCCTGCCGGGGACGGACCGGAGCTGCGCCTGCCTGCCCACTCTTCCTCCCAACTGGGCATCCCGCTCGCTTCTTTCAGAGCTGGCCCGGCCGCAGATACCAATGCGGAGCCACCAAAGTGCTGTCCGCCTTGCCCAGAGCCACCCTGGCCACAGCCTCAGCCCCTCTGCCTCGGAAGGCGAGCGTGCTGCCAAGGCTGGGGCCGAGAGGAGGCAAAGATCTACACCACGCCAAAACCAGCCATTTGCCGGCTGTTTGCCTCCAACCAGAGGCAAAGACCCACACCACGCCGAAAGTGGCCGTTTCCCATCTCGCGCATTGCGGCAAATGGCCGGTTTCGGCATGGCATGGATCTTTGCCTCCAGCCAGAGACAAACAGCTGGCAAACGGCCAGTTTCGGCGTGGCACGGATCTTTGCTTCCATCTGGAGGCAAAGAGCCATGCCACGTCAAAACCGGCCGTTTGCCGACTCCTACCCAGTGCCGCTGCCATGAGGCCGTGGAACAAGCCAGGCGGAGGTAAGGAACCAGGTCGGGACTCTGCGAGGGTTGGGTCGGGCCGGCGGGAGAACGGCCAGGAGCCAGCCAGCCAGCGAGAGCAGGGTTGGGTGGGGGGATCTGGATCTGGCCCCTTTTACCGCGTCCAGGGGCCGGGAAGAAGTTGCCTGCTCAGCCACTTGTGCAGCGGAGGTGGCGGAGGCGGCAGCGGCCTGGGCAGGCACTGGTAAGCCAGGCAGAGACGAGCAGGGATGAGCAAGCGAGAGCAGGGTTCAGTGGGAGGATCGGGATCTGGCCCCTTTTACCTCGTCCAGGGGCCGGGAAGACGTTGCCTGCTCAGCCACATGTGCAGTGGAGGCGGAGGAGGTAGCGGCGGCCTGGGCAGGCACTCGTAAGCCAGACGGGGCCTAGCAGGGCTGAGCAAGCGAGAGCAGGGTTCGGTGGGAGGATCAGGATCTGGCCCCTTTTACCTCGTCCAGGGGCCGGGGAGAAGTTGCCTGCTCAGCCATGTGCACGGCAGAGGTGGCGGAGGCGGCCCGGGCAGGCTCTGATTAAGCAGGGATGAGCGCCAAGCAGGGACGAGCCCTTCCCCACCTGCATCCGTGACACCATCTCACAGGTGCTGAAGGGCTACGACTGGAGCCTGGTGCCCATGCCCGTGCGGGGCCATGGGGTGCTGAAGGCCAAGCCGCATGTCAAGCGGCCCATGAACGCTTTCCAGGTCTGGGTGCAGGTGGTGTGCAGGAAGCTGGCCAGTACCCACACCTGCACAACACTGAGCTCAGCAAGATGCTGGCAAGCTCTGGCGGTGAGTGGGCCGCCTTGAAAACCGATTCGACTTTCATCGGTTTCTGCCTGCAGGCAATTCCTGTCCTGTTGGGTGTTGGTTTGATGAATGAGGGGAGCTGCACATTGGAAGGGCTGAAAAATTAGGAGCTCCCTAATTTTAAGTGGACACCCATGTTCAAGAGGGATCAGACTGGAACGGGGTGATGTAGTCCCAAACATACATGTGTGTGCAAAACCTGGCTCTCATGGAGGTGTTTCCAAACATTGGCTTACAACATGGCTCTTCAAACTTGGCCCTTTTATGACTTGTGGACTTCAACTCCCAGAATTCCTCAGCCAGCATCCTCCCTTCTTTTGAAACAAACAACCCCCCCCCCCCAATCCTCTCGGTCCTGCCTTCTGAATTAAAATGAAAGCCAAGTTTTTTCTTTTGTGGTCTTTACATATTTAAACTGCAGCTAGAAGGAAGTGGGGAAGAAAACCATTGCGAGACACTCTTCTGTTTTAACATTTTTTCCTTGTCGCTTTTGTGAGTTTTCATCCTGCTTTTGTGAGAGGGCAGTGTTTGGGAGGGGGTGTAGCTGCCCCCTTCCCCCCCCAAGCCATCAGCTGAGCAAGACGCCTGCCTGCCCGTGCTCTTCCCCCTGTCCGAGGCTTTCGTTGTTGAGAGCATTTCTGCTGAGGATTGGCTGGGGTGGGCTGTTTGGTTTTTATTCCCCTCCCATCTGCTGGGTGGTTGCAACAGGTTTTGGTCTCTTCTTTCGTGCTTTGAGGTTACCCACGAAGCATGTTTATTTTTTGGGGGGATCCCCACTCCGGTTGCTAAGCTTGCTTAAACCCTCTTCCACCTCGTCCTCCTCACCAGAGCCCCCCTTTGTCTGCAACCAGCCCCTGCCCCGGCCCCTGCCTCACCTTGCCTTGCCCCACGGCAATGGCACCCCTGCCCTGCCCCCTCCCTCGCCTCACCTCACTCTGCAGGATGAGCCTCCTGCCCACCGTCCCACCCGCCAGAGACCCCCTGGATCTCCCCCAATCCTGCCCGGTCCCCACAGGCATCCCTTCCCAGGAGCAGCATCGAGGTGGCCATGCCCACCCTGGCCACGCCCACCCATGCTGCCATGACTACCATAGCCATGCCCTCTCGGTGGGCCACGCCCATCCGGCACCCGGCGATGCATAAGTGGGTTTTGGGCTGCAGTTTGGGCACTCGGTCTCTAAAAGGTTCGCCACCACTGACCTAAGATGTACAATAAAAATGCCTGGCCATGGTGTGTAAAATATAAGAGCTCTGATTTTTATTTTTTGCAAGACTAACTTACAGTCATCGTGCATGTATGTGTATTAAGGTCTTTGTGTGTCCTTGAGGTAAAAGAGTTGATGTGAAAAGATGGGTTAATTATGCTGTTAATGGCTGATCTATAGAAAAACCATAGAAAGCAGTGTGTTTCACTCAGTTCCACCACTTTACCTGTCTAAAAATGGCCAAATAGCTTGGCGCCTGAAAAAGGGGGGGACCCTTTGACCACTATTCCTCCCCAAATGCATTTAGTGCCCACCCCCTACCATTCAGAGTGGAACGTCTGGGATGGGAATTCTGCAGGGAAACTAATGGTTATATGTTTCTTTTTCTTAGCTCTCTTCAGTATACAAGTAGGGAAGAAACCTTTCTTCTCCAATGATATCTTTAGGCTTTGGGAACCTCTGCCTCATAACCTTGGACTTTCCAAATTCTGCCTCATTCTACTTCTCCCTCTTCTGAATGTCTCAGCCTTCATCCAATCTGCAGTGATAGGACTAAGCCCTTTTCAGTAATAAAGAACTGCATTTCAAATACCGTAGTTTCTTTTTGCAACTTCTAGTAGGGGAGAGGTTTGGGCATTTTCAGTTACTCTATAAGTCATTCACTGCCTTTTTCTTTAGTACAATCTCCATGCCTTCCCTGAAGGTTTTGACCATAAGTTAGCTCAGCTCTGCAACCATGATTAGTTAATTAGCACCCAGGGCTGGCTTGTGCTGCTATCTGAAATTGGCATGATCCTAATCAATTCAATCCCAAAGGCTCCCTTTTGTATCCTAAGTGGTTGGGAGCAGGGGCCAAGGCATTCCTTTCAATGCATATTCTGCATTGTGTGCTTGCTTACTTTCTTGGCAACCTCTTTCTTTCTGTTGAAAGAAAAATCTTCATCAGTCCAAGCCAGGAATAAACAAAAATGGAGACTGCTTTAGAAAGAAGGTTGTAGTTTATTGAAGAGCAGAGCCAGACAGAAATGTGGCTCTGGGAAAGCTGACCACATGGAGCAGGGAGTGGTGGGTTTTTATACCTTCTTGGGCTTTTGTGTTTAGAGTTGTTCCTGTGGCATGAACTTTGACCTGAGGTTCAGTGTGCCTTTCTGGTACTCTAATGGTGGTGGACGTTAATCCTATTATGTCCCAAAGGTCATGTGGGGCTGTGGCTGATGGCTATGTCCTGTGTTGGATTTTTTTGGGGGGGTGAGGAGTTGTTGGTTCTAGGGATCTTTGTCTTTCTAATCCCATCAGCTCTAAGCTTCCTACCTCCAGTCTTTCTGAAAGGATTATCAAATCAGCATTTCTACAGACCTGGTTTCTGCCTAGTTTCTGCTTGGGGCTATTAAGAAAAACTGGGCCTGCTTTTCTGCCTTTAAGATCTTTTGGGGAAATGTAATATTCTGCCTTTTTAATATTCCCCAAAATATTTCTCTCTCTTGGGGGGGCTGACTTCCCACATTTCCAATGACAAACATTGATTTCCACTTGCTGCTTATCCCAAAACTGAGATGTGGATTCAAAGGATTGGGGAAGGGGGGGAAATGGCTATAGGGTTTCCCCCCTTTTCCCAGCTTTCTTGTGGGTTGAGTCCCAGAGCGTGAGCCCTCCCCACCATTGGGCTCGCTCGGGTGGTTGGGATGATATCATCCTGATATTGTGGGTGTTTGTGGGCAATTTCTTAATAAATCTTTTCTAATAGCAATAGCACTTAGACGTATATACATCTTCACAGTCCTTTACAGCTCTCTCTAAATGGTTTACAGAGTCAGCATATTGCCCCCAACAATCTGGGTCCTCATTTTACCGACCTCAGAAGGATGGAAGGCTAAGTCAACCTGGAGCCAGTGAGGAGCAAACCCCTGGCAGTCAGAAGAATTAGCCTGCAATACTGCATTCTAACCACTGCACCATGGCTCTTTTCTAAGCTTTATTAAGGTCCCAGTGCCTCTCTTGGTGTTCTCCTTCTTTGGTATCTATCCTGCAAATTCTAACTTTAATGGAAACAATTGGTGCTGTGAGCCAGATAATAATAGGGGGATGAACCCAGGAAAAAGGGGCATGGTTTAGGGAATTACTCCTTGGTCTTCTCTTTGTAGTATTCCTTGTTCTTGTTTCCTGCTGTGTCCTTCACTGCTTGCCCCTAATCACCTCTGCTTATTCTAAACAATGTGGGCAACGTGTTACAGAAGCTTATCCTCTGTCTCTTCAGTTGGGCTGTCATGCTCCTGCGCACTGCTCACAGCATGAAAGGGGGGGGGGGATTGATGACCAGGACTTAGGGGACAGTATCAATATACAGATGGCCCCTCTGTCTCTGGTCACTTGTAGGCCTATGAATGCAGGGTCATGAAAGGACAGCAAAGAAACACACAATGTTCTAAACCCACCCAAGAACATCTGGCATCTTGGGGAAACGCCCACAACACCCAAGACTGAACATTTGGTCTTGGGGGAAACTCCCCTGAGAGAACATACTAGCTACTTCTGCTTTCATATCTATAGTGTGCCAGCCTTAAAGGGCAAAGTCTTAATCTCATGTGTGCCAGCTTAGCTGGGTGAATTGCTTATGTAATCAAAGTGACTATAAAAATAAGCTTTCTTTGCTATTTGAGGCTTTTTGTCTTTTGTACAGAAGCCCGTCTCTATCCAGCTGAATAAACACGTAAACTTGAAGGCAACTTCTGGTTTCCTGTATTTCTTTATCAAGCAAAACCTCAGAACCTGCACATCATTTTAGGCACCAAGCTAGAAAGCATGAGACTGTGAGTTTAAGTCCTGCCTTATCTATGAAAGCCAGCTGGATGACTTTGGGCCAGTCATTCTCTCTCAGCCCTAGGAAGGAGTCACTGGCAGGCCACTTCTGAAAATGTGCCAAGAAGACTGCAGGGACTGATCCTAGTCTCTAGGAGTCAAGTTCATAAGAAACATCAGGGGGAAAACCCCATGTTTTTTAAGGAAAATGTTATGAATAGTTTCCTACTCTCCTCCATCATGTTCTTTGGTGCCCTGGTTTCCTTTTACCACTAATTTTTACAAGCATAATTGCTTTCTCCAGTGAATTCCCCCACACGACATGGCCAAAATAAGTGAGACACAGTTTTGTGATTTTTCCTTCCAGTGATGTGTTTGGTGTTAATGTGCTCCAGCACTTGTGCCATGGCCCCATAGGAGCCTGGTTTGGAGGAGGAGGAGGAGTTGGAACCAAGACCATCCAACAGGGATGGCATGTCTCACTTGGTATGTTTGGAGAGGCCGGGGTCTGAGGATGATGCTGTCCCAGGCTCCTCAGGCACTGGGGGAGGTGGTCGACCAGATGGAGAGCTGCCTGCCCTCACAGACACAGGGGAGGATCAGCTACAGACAGGCAGTGGTGCTGATAGGCAGAAGATCCCCTCAATGTCATGGTTCCGACAGATGAAACTCTTCAAAGAACTTTGAGGCATTGTTTACCTTAAAGAATCTTTATTAGAGTAGCATAGCTTCGGCACTAACATAGTTGAAGCCAAAATCTGAATTCCCCTCCCCTGAGCACATAGTATCAAAGCACAATTCCCTCCTCTAATTAACAATCATAAATCACATTCTCCAATTAGTTTGAAATGCCGGCTTTCCCTCCAGTTCTTCAACCCGCCATTTCTTATCATCTCTTATTTCAAAAACACTGAATTCACACACTATTACAATATTGTTATGTCTAACTAACTCCCATCACATTCCTCCTCCTCCCCCAGTATCATCTAATTCTAAGAGTAAAGCATAAGAAAGAATAAGGCTGCATCTCCATATGTTGTCAAAGCAAGAACATCCAATGTTAGCAGCATTGACATCCGGCCCCCCTTACAAAAAGGACAGGTCCTGTAGTGTAAACAAAAGCATAAGTTAGGGACTTATGTTAGGGAGAGTTTCCGGTGACGTGCTGAAGAATAGACCCGGGGAAAAGATTCTCCTCTCCCTGGGTCCGATTTTTGCCTGCTAGTGGGTCCATTTGGGCTGAAAGCCGCCCTGGAGAGGTGGCTACCAAGGGGTGAAGTTTTGGGGACCGCGGGTCAGCGGTAGCCAGCTCGCTGGAGCCAAAGGAGCCCCCAGAATCGGCAGAAGAAAGGCGGACCGCATTTATGCGGTCTGCCATTACCAGCTGATCGTCAGAGACAGAGAAGAAGCACAGAATGACAGAAAGCAGCTGAGCCGGGTGAGAATACCGTCTTCTTTCTCAGTAGAGGTGGATTTTTGGCAAATAGCTCTTTTACAGCTTGAGAGCGAAGCCTTTCACTTTTAGGGAGGGGGTGGAACTTTTTTTTCTTCCCCCCCTCTTAAACCCAAGTGGCAGTTTAAGCTTTTTGGCAGCTTAAAATTTTTTTAGATAGTAAAGCTGTCTGAGGCTTAAGATAAATTTGGGAAGCTCCTGTTCTTATAGAGATTTTTTGCCTTTGTTTTTTGTTGGAAACCCACTGCAATTATTATTTTTTACCTTTTAGACTCTATACATTTTTCCCCTTTTAAACGTGCTGGGAATGGATACTTAGTGGCGCCCTGTGGCTACATTGAGAACTATTTTCACTTTCTCTTGCCTGGAGCTTATTTAGAACTTTGGCTGCATGCCCAGACATTCTTTATCTAAGACCTTGAAACTTTGTTGAGAAAAGATTTTCTTCTGGTTTATTTGGCTTCACAAGACAGACTATATTAATAAACAAATACTACTTGGAGACATCTGCCTCCTTGGATTATAAATACTGTGCTTTGGAACTATAACAAGCTGTCTTAGAAGAACTGGAAATTAAGAAATCTCTCTGAACAGAATCTGGTGGACTATAATTTTGATATTTTTGCTTTTTTCTTTTTCCTTTTTTCTTTTTATCCTTTTTATTCTGGGAGAGTATTTTTTCCTCTTCTTTTTTTATTGCTTCCTCCTTTTTGTCTTGTTGCTATTTTTTACTTTTACTTTTTTTTAACTATTTTTATGGATTTCCTCTCCTAGCAATAGGAGTCTATTGCATTATAAAAGTTGGCCATGACTTCTGGTTCTGGTTTGCGGCGACAGTAGTCGCGCGAAGAGAGTCGTCTCTTCGCCGGCCGGTTCTTCTTCGCCAGTAGACCCTGAAGAGGGTTGAAAGTCGCCCTGGAGGGGTGACCACTGATGAGGAGGCTTTTTGGTGACTGTGGGAGGGCGGCAGCTTCTCCTGTGGCTCCAGCTAACTCCTTAGGGCCGACGGAGCAAAGATCGCCCAGCAAGATGGCCAATCATGCAGCTGCACCAGCCGAAAGTCACAAGAACATCTAAGCGTAAAGAACCACCGTGGATGAGCCAGGTGAGACCTTTCTTTTTCCTCTCTTCACCCTACTTTTTTTTCCTGTAAAAAGCCTTTCGGAATTATTTCCCTGCCTTGAGAGAGCGGCGTTTGTTTGCATGGGAAGAAAAGTGCTGAATAAAAGGACAGAATAACTAACTTTAATGATTATATTTTACTTGTATCTACTCTGGGGTCACGAAAAAACCCTTACAGTGCTCTACTACCTGATCTAGTTTATATCTGGAGAATATTTCTTTTTTTATTTTCTTTCTAAAAAAGAAAAAAAATCATTTTATTGATGTCTGGGAAAAGATTCTATAACCCACTGAGGACATCTTGTGGTAAAATATAATATTGCAATTGCCTGCTTTTGTTTGAAATTGAGGTTGGTTTTGACCTTCAAATTACTATAAAAGAGAAAAGATAAAGAAGTTGATGCAGCTGTTAGAAACTGTGGGGGTGGACATTGGTTAACTGTTATTAAATATAGCCTCCACTAAAAGACAAAAGGACTGCTTCCAACTACCATCGAAATGGAGAAACCCTATTTACAACTTAACTGTAAACTTATACTGGAAAAAATTCATGAAGCCACTGAGCAAGTATGCGCTAAAATAAAAGAGATTACTACAGAAATAACTTCAAATAACTTCAAACTTCCAAACTGACTTTCAGACTTCAACTGACTATCCTATAGGCTAAAATATACCAGAAGAGGAATTAACCAACACCAAAGAGGAATTCATATCACCTCATATGCAACCTATTGAGATTTTTGATGTTCAAAAGGTAACTTTAATTAAACTATATACAACTCCAAAAACAACAGGAATTGATGTACAAACATGATTTACTGAGAACTATGACAACTTTGATAACCAACTACTAACCACAAAACCGGACACAACTGAATGTCTTACTCAGCTGAACCAAACATTGAGACTTGAATTTTTAAAGCAACAAGGGTCTAACCACAAAGGAGTCAGGCTCCTAAAACAGAGGATAGGACATCTTCCCTTGACCCAAATGATATTACAAGGAATAAAGGGAGATCTATTTGTTGAAATAGAGGCTCTGTTATGGAAACCTGCTTGGCACAAAAAGAAAGCCAGAATAAGACTGAAAAAAGAGATCCAAAATTACATGTAATGGGTTTAAAAGGCCTTTTAGAGATATGGATTGATTTAAGGTTTAAGACTCAGACTTAGAAGCGAGAGGAAAACTCGTGATTAGTAGAATATATATGTGAACTAGAGTAAGAATGTATCTTTTGAAATAATATGTTTATATTATGTATGAAAATTACCTTGTAATGGAATGAGAATAAGAAAATGGATTGTGATAATAGAGGCTTTAGAGATTTGGACTGACTTAACAATTAACTGAGTATGTGAAGTTAGCAAGATGATATTTTGTGTAATAATATGTTTGTTTTAGATATGATAATTATTCGGATGAGATTTAAATCTTACCTAATGGACTGAAATGATTTTTTTTGTCTTGTTTTGTTATAGAAATAGATTGACTGATAGATTATATATACAAAATAGAGTAGAGTAATATTTTTTATCTTAACTAGGATAACTATTTTGTAGTGGAAGAAGAAATAAGAGAGATTTGTGATAAGAGAAAAATTGGTACTAATCAATGACTTATTAGACTAAGAAATAGAATATATCTGGAAATATTAGAATGTTATTGTTGAAATATTATGTGTATTTTAGAAGGGGTACCCGAAGTGCTAATAATATGTTTATTCAAGATTAAATTGGATTATGGTAATTCTAAATCAGTAAAGCTTAAAAACAGGATTTGGATCGGGACCGGGACGCCTTGCGCACAGTCACTCATGCTCTCGTCACCTCCCGCCTGGACTACTGTAACGCTCTCTACATGGGGCTCCCTTTGAGGAGCACCCGGAGGCTTCAACTGGTCCAGAATGCGGCCGCGCGGGCGGTGTTGGGAGGGACTCGTCACTCCCATGTAACACCGCTGTTGCGCGAGCTGCACTGGTTGCCANGGCCTAGGGAGGATTTTAAATCGGGTTCATTTTTAGAAAATTTTAAATACCACAACTTTAAAATATTTGGGTTTTAATTGGTTTTATTTGGCGGGGATTGTGGGCATGTTTCTGTTTTAAATATGTTGTGAGCCGCCCTGAGTCCCTCGGGAGAAGGGCGGGATACAAATCGAATAAATGAAATGAAATGAAATGAAATATGTTATACTATTTGAGGGAAACAGAGAGGGAACATTTAATGAATTAATTTGAGTTATATATATATGACTTCGTCTTTGGATGATTGATTACCCCATCACCACGGTGTTTCTCAAGCACTTTGATGTAAAAGTTAAAAAACCAATAAAACTTGTTTATAAAAAAAAAGTTGGCCATTTGGCTACCTGGTGGATTACAATACAAGATATAAAGGCAAAGATGAGCGCTTCAAACCTATCTAAACTTAGGAAAAAAGGATCTTCCGCCCCTGCCTCGACTTCTGCAAGTCCAGTATATCAGAAATCAATTACGACATTGTTGCAGCAAGAAAAAATGGATGTTCAACAAAAAGATACTCAAGCAATTTTGCAAGCAATTGCAGTGCAGACGGCAACCTCGACAAAAAATTATGAAGACTTGAAAAATGATCTTGATAAAATGAACCAAAAATTTACTAATATAGACTCTCAAATTGAAAATTTTAAACAGACGATTACAGACAATCAACAAATGATCCAAAAAATAAAAGACAAATCAGTGGAAGTTGACCAGAAATTAGAATCCTTAAAAGATGAAAATGAAAAATTGGCCCAAATAAATGGAGAATTGGAAGACTCATTGGCAGTCATAGAGATGGAAAGTTTTTCATATTTTTTTAAGATTTCAAAATATAATAGAAGACAAGGAAGAGGACCTCTTAGACTTGATAACTGAGCTATTTGCAGATGTTCTAGGAATGGGGAAGATTCAAATGGAAGGAGAATTGGACCAGATCTATAGAGTTAACTTCAACTATGCTAGAAGAAATAAAGTACCCAGGGAAGTCCATGTTAGATTTCTCAAAAGATCCATAAGAGATGAGATTCTGAGAAAAGTAAGAGATCAACCGTTAAAATACAAAGAAAAAGAAGTAGTATTTCTCAAACAAATTCCTAGAAGGATAAGAGAAGCTCAAAGAGACTATCAGTTTTTAACCAGGAAATTGGTTGAAAAAGGAATGAATTTTAGATGGTTGATTCCAGAAGGGATCTTAATCTACTGGGACACGAAAAGATATAGACTGGACACACCGCTTAAAGCAATGGAATTTTTTGACAATCACAGAGCATTCTTGGAAAAAGATGATCCTGAACCCAAGAAGCAAGAGGAAACGGTAGCTGAAGGAGTGGCTAAACAAACAGAGGAGGAAGAAGTCAAAAATACATATTCAGAAGAACGAGCAAGACCGAGAGACCAGAGACAGATAAGATCGACTAGAAGATTGAGACCTAGATATAATTGAAAGAGATGGAGGAGATTGGAATCTTATCAATAAATATAAATGGACTAAACTCTCCTTTAAAAAGGAGAATTTTTTTTACAAGATTACAAAAATTAAAAATGGACATAATTTGCCTCCAAGAGACACACATTAAGAGACAACATTTTAAAATCCTAGAACAACTGAAAATGGGCAAACTTTATTTTACACTTGCATCTCAAAAGAAAAGAGGAATAGCTCTTTATATTAAAGAAAAGATGAATCCCAAACAAATCTATGCAGATGAAGAGGGGAGAATACTAATGGTGGAAATTATGGTGGATCAAAAACAGATATTGATAGTAGCAATATATGCACCTAATGATAAGCAACAGCAATTTTATTAACAACTACACAAGACAATACTGGACTCAAATTACCAAAATATTTGTATAATGGGAGACTTTAATGCAATAGCAGATGCGACTCTGGATTACAAAAGCCATAAACAAGGAGAAAAGAAGGAAATATATTACCTAAAGCATTTTCAAAAATGAAAGGAGAATTGTGTATTCAAGACATATGGAGAGAGAGAAACCCAGAAAAACCATAATATACATTCTACTCAAATAGACATAAATCATGGTGTAGAATTGATATGATATGGACATCTTTTGACTTGAAAATGATAATACAAGAGGTGGAGATAGAAACCAATGTTTGGGCAGACCACAACCGAATAAAAATGACCTGGAAAGGAACCAAGAAAAAACTAAGATGGTCTTTGAATAAATCCATATTGAAAGAAAAAGAATTCTTACAACTAGCAACAAAGGAAATGGATTTTTTTTTCAAAATAAACAAGAAAGAAGAAACATCCCTTCAAAATGTATGGGACACAGCCAAAGCATACTTCAGAGGGCTGGCCATAACTTATGCCTCTAAAAAGAATAAAGAAAAGAAATGATTACAGTTAAAGCTGAGAGAAGAACTTAAAAAATTGGAACTAGAGTTACAAATAGACCCACAAAAGAAAGTCCTCAAGAAACAAATGGAGATAATAAAGCATAAATTAAACCTGGCTGAGATGGATATAATGGCACAACAGATTAAACGGACTAAACAGAATTTCTTTGAAAATGCCAATAAGCCAGAGAGATGGCTAGCATATAGATTGAAGAAAGAAAAAGAAAAAAAAAATAAGAAGCTACAAGATTCAAAAGAACTACAGTTCCACAATGTTGCAATGAAAAAAATCATTAAAGATTACTATGAGATACTTTACAAGGCAGAGGAAGTTCCTAAAGAAAAAATACAGTTGTACTTAAAAAAAACCAGACTTGCCAAAAATCCCGGAGAATATTCGAAATATACTAAATGGGAAAATATCAACGATGGAGATTATAGAAGCCATAAAAAGACAAAAAAAGATAAGACTCCGGGTCCAGATGGACTTCCTGCAGAATTTTACGTAGCATTACAAGATGTATTAAGTGCGACGTTGAAAGAACTGTGTAATGAAATCTTTTCGGAGACTAAAATACCAAAGTCGTGGACTGAAGCTAATATTACTTTAATACCCAAAGAAGATACTGACCTTACACAAATAAAAAACTACAGACCAATATCGCTATTAAATGTGGATTATAAAATTTTTGCTTTGATAATGGCAGAAAGAATTAAGAAACTCTTGACTGAATTCATACATACAGATCAAAATGGCTTTTTACCTAAAAGACAGATAAAAAATAATTTAAGAATGATTTTGGATGTTTTAGAGTACTATGAAAACCACCCAGGGAAACAGATGGCATTAATATTTCTTGATGCGCAAAAAGCTTTTGACAACCTAAATTGCCAATTTATGTTCCAGCAGTTGGTGGAAATGGACTTTGGGAAAAATTTTATAAATGCAATTCAAACAATTTACCATAAACAAATGGCTAGAATAATTTTAAATGGAGATTACACAGAAAACTTTGACATTAAAAAAGGTACAAGACAGGGATGTCCACTATCCCCACTGTTATTTATACTAACATTGGAAGTATTGACTAGAAATATTAGACAAGACATAGAAATTAAAGGATTGGAGATAAAAGAACAAAAATATAAATTACAAGCCTTTGCAGATGACTTGGTTTTTATCTTGGAGGAGCCACCTGAAACAGCTTCTAAATTGTTGGAGAAAATAGAAAAGTTTGGAGAAGTGGCAGGTTTGAAAATAAATAGAGAAAAGACTAAAGTATTAACAAAGAACTTAACAGACAAACAGAAAAGTCAACTTACAAAAAAGACAAACTTGCAAATAGTTAAAAAAGTTAAGTATCTAGGAATCTACTTAACAGCAAGATGTATAATGTTAAAAGAAGACAACTATGAAAGATTGTTGAAACAAATAAAATTGGACTTGGAAAAGTGGAAAAATCTTCAATTGTCATTGCTAGGAAGAATAGCTACAGTGAAAATGAATATTTTACCAAAAATACTCTTCCTATTCCAAACGATTCCTGTAAAACTGGGAAAGGTCTTTTTTGATGACCTAAATGCAACAATATTGAGATTTATTTGGCAAGGGAAGAAAGCACGAATTAAAGTGAAAATGTTACAAGAAGCTAAAGATAGTGGAGGAGATTATAGAAGCCATAAAAAGGCAAAAAAAAAAAAGACAAGACTCCGGGCCCAGACGGTCTTCCTGCAGAATTCTACGTAGCATTACAAGATATATTAAGCCCGACATTGAAATAATTGTGTAATGAAATCTTCTTGGAGACTAAAATACCAAACTCGTGGACTGAAGCTAATTTTTTTTTTTAATATATTTTTTATTAATTTTTTAACAAGCATAAGTCACTCAATAATTGGTAAACAGTGTGTTGTCTGGGTTACATTTGTAAAAACGCTTCTTAACAATTGATTTCTATAATCTGTATTCCATATATTAATTTTAATTGATTTCCTCTTTCCCCAAAACATCCTTTTTTGCAAACATTAATACAATTCTTATTGTTTTAATAAATGACAATTAAGTATATAATTTTTCCAATATTCCTAAAAAATAATCATCATATTAGTATAATATTTATTTTCTTTTCAGTCATTTGAGTTGCCTTATCATCAATCCTGTTACGATCCTTATTTTAGTTTGTTTCTCCCACCAAATTCTAATTATTTTTACTAGTAAAGGTTTTCTCAACAATTAGTTACATTTACATTGACAGATTTAATACTGTTTTTCCCATATAAGCCATCTCACATTTTTACATTTCTTAAGGAATAGGTAAGAGAGTAAAAAGAGAGAAGAAAAAAAAGAAAAGCGAAGAAAAAAGAAAAAAAGAAGGAAGAAAGGCAAGAGCAACGAAACATAAGAAATAACATACTACTTAGAATATACAGTATATCCCTCCTAGATTAATATGTATTTATTTCCTCAGATTTCTTATTCTTTTTAACCATAGTTAAGAATATATTTAATCTTTAGACATTCCATTCAATAGATCTAGTCATCTAATCCCTTAACTCTGATTCAAAACATTTTTATATACTTTCCTTAAATTCAGTCACATTTAAGTATCTAAAACATTTCATCCCTCTTAAAGTGGTATATTCCAAAATTTTTCTATTTCTTTAACCATATTCAAACACATGCTTCTTTTTTAAGTATTCTCTCTGATATGTCCCATCATCTATTCTCTTAGTTTCCATCTTAATCTTTTTTCTTTGCCCAGAATCTTTCTTAATCAATGTACTTTGCTGAATCAAAAGGTTTTCCCGTATGATCATAAGTGTTGCTCTAGATATAGAGAATAAATCAATGTCTTTGTCATGGGCATTTGCCCACTCCTTTTTATTAGGAATCTTTTTCCTTCCTTTTCTCTCCACTTCTTTTGTCACTTTTTGTCTCTCCATTGAGTACTTCCTCTCATCCTCAAGTTTGTTTTGTAGTGTTGAAATATAAATTGTCTTTTCTTCCACTTGAATTAAATCATACTCTTTTATTTTGTGGAAGTCCGTTAAGTCTTTATCCTCGGATTTATATTCAGTCATCTCTGCTGTATCCTCCTGAGGGTTTTTGGGGAGTAAAATTAAATTGGAGATAAGTTGATTTATACTTTCAAAGTTATTCTGTATTTCTTTGTGGTTTAAGATCATTGTCTTTTGAATTAGTTGCAGCTTATCATATATTTCCTCTTGTGAAGTATACATTGTTTCTGTAAGTCTCACTTTATCTGAACAGCTGCGTTGATTAAAACTTTGAAGGCCACAGAGAGAGATTTCATAATCCTCATCCACCAGTAGGTGTCAGCATTTGCTCATTTTTCAATTCTTTCTAGTCTTTTTCCTCCTTAAAGGGTTATATTCGCCGCTTCCAATAGCCAAAAGGTGGGGGGGAACCCTCCCTTTTTCACTCTCGGAGGTATTTTTGCTTCTTGGGAGTTCTCCTTTTCAGGAAAATAAGTAGGTTAGAGAAAATCAATATTCTTACCCAGATTTCAAACGCACTGCTTACAATCAGCTTAGAGTAGAGCTTTTGACTTCCGTTGCTTGCAGCTGGGGCTAGACAATGGAGTTAGCTAGCCTTTCTCCTGTTGGTTTCTGGAAGGCTTCTCCTGGACCGATCGGGGAGACCACCGTCTATCCTAGATCCCTAGGACTACCTTTCTTCATTGCCACCTCTCCGGGGCGGCTTCTGGCCCATTTAGGGTCCCTAAACAGGAAGAAACTCAGCTGGAGGGCTCGGCATCCCGAAACCCTCAACTGATTTCGCTGCTTACAGGAAGCCGACTGAAGCTAATATTACCTTGATACCCAAAGATACTGATTCCACACAAATAAAAAATTCTAGACCAATATCGTTACTAAATGTGGATTACAAAATTTTTGCCTTGATAATGGCAGAAAGAATTAAGAAATTTTTGACTGAATTTATTCATACAGACCAAAATGGTTTTCTACCTAAAAGACAGATAAAAAACAACTTAAGGATTATCTTGGATGTTCTGGAATACTATGAAAATCATCCAGGGAAACAGATGGCATTAATATTTCTTGACACGCAAAAAGCCTTTGACAATTTAAATTGGCAATTTATGTTCCAGCAGCTTATGGAAATGGATTTTGGGAAAAACTTTATAAATGCAATCCAAGCAATTTACCATAAACAAATGGCCAGAATAATGTCAAATGGAGATTATACAGAAAGCTTTGACATCAAAAAAGGTACAAGACAGGGATGTCCATTATCCCCACTGCTATTTATACTAACATTGGAAGTATTGGCTAGAAATATTAGGCAGGACATGGAAATTAAAGGACTGGAGATAAAAGAGCAAAAATATAAATTACAAGCTTTTGCGGATGATCTGGTCTTCATTCTGGAGGAGCCACTAGAAACAGCTACTAAATTGTTGGAGAAAATAGAAAAGTTTGGAGAAGTGGCTGGTTTGAAAATAAATAGAGAAAAGACTAAAGTATTAACAAAAAACCTAACAGACAAACAGAAAATCCAATTCACAAAAAAGACAAATCTGCAAATAGTCAAAAAAGTTAAATATTTAGGAATTTACTTAACAGCAAGATGTACAACATTAAAAGAAGATAACTATGAAATACTGTTGAAACAAATAAAACTAGACTTGGAAAAGTGGAAAAATCTCCAACTGTCATTGCTAGGAAGAATAGCCACAGTGAAAATGAGTGACCTGCCAAAATTACTCTTCTTATTCCAAACGATTCCTGTAAAATTGGGAAATGTCTTTTTTGATGATCTAAATGCAACAATATTGAGATTTATTTGGCAAGGGAACAAAGCACGAATTAAAGTGAAAATGTTACAAGAAGCTAAAGACAGTGGAGGATTTGGACTCCCAGACTGGAGACTATATTATCAAGCAGCTATTTTACCATGGCTTAAATAATGGATAACGCTGAGAAATAAAAGGTTACTTGTACCTAGAGGGGCATGACCTACAAATGGTTTGGCATGCCTTTCTATGGTACAGGAAAAATAAAACACAGATATTTCCAAAACCATGCTATAAGGAATGTACTGTTTTTAGAATGGGAAAGAATAAAACAAAAAAAATTATATTAAACTACCTGAGTGGCTTTCAACAATGGAAGCTTTTGCTTACCCAAATTTAATTAACTACGATAAAGTCATCACTTACAAAGCTATTTTGGACAAGGACGGAAAACTGAAAGATAGGCAAGACTTACAACAACAAGGCATTGACTTAGCATGGTGGCCTTATTTGCAAATTCAAACAAGATATGAAAAAGATGTAAAGACAATGGGATTTTATAAAGAACAGATAGAATTTGATCAAATACTCTTAAAAACAGATGAAAACTTGATTAAGAAACTTTACAGATTTCTTCTAAATTTGAAGATGGAAGAAGAAGTAAAAGAAACGATGCTAATATGGGCAAAAAACTTTGGATATTCTATAGACTTAGAAGATTGGCAAAAGTTATGGGATAGAAACATTAAACTGACTAAAGCAGCTTCATACAGTATAAAGAAAATTTGTATAAAATGTTTTATAGATGGCACATGACACCAGTAAGACTAGCAAAAATGTTTAAAAACGTTTCGAACAACTGTTGGAAATGCAAATAAAAGCCAGGTACCTACTATCATATCTGGTGGGTATGCTCTAGTGCAAAAAAGTTTTGGCTTAAGATTCATACATGGTTGGAAAAGATGACTAAAATACAGATGGAATTTAAACCAGAATTGTTTCTGTTAGGAATACTAGGAGCCAAGTATGAGAAGAAGAACGAGTATTTAATATTGCATATATTGACAGCAGTGAGAATAGCATTTGCCCAATACTGGAAAAATGAAAACTTACCATCCGAAGAGATCATAATTAAGAAAATTTTAGAATGTGCAGAAATGGACAGATTAACCTTAGAGATTAAAGAGAAAGAAGACTCAGTTTACTTTAAAACATGAGATAACTTTTATCAATGGTTAGCAAGACGAACTAGTGAGAATTAACTGGTTTTGAAATGGTTAAAAAAGTTAAATATTTGGGTATAGATATCACAGCCTCAAATACGAAGTTGTTTAAAAATAATTATGAAAAATTATGGGGTTTGGTACAAAAGAATCTACAGGACTGGAAAAAATTGCAATTATCAATGTTAGGTAGGATTTCAGTTATTAAAATGAATGTACTTCCCAAGTTT